>NC_089789.1:1477476-1539976 GCF_040412425.1 Macrobrachium rosenbergii | reverse complement strand
TCTCTCTCTCTCTCTCTCTCTCTCTCTCTCTCTCTCTCTCTCTATATATATATATATATATATATATATATATATATAGAGAGAGAGAAGAAAGAAGAGAGAAGAAGAAAAGAAAGAAGAAGAAAAGAAGAAGAAGAAGAAGAAAGGAAGAGGAGAGAGAGAGAGAGAGAGAGAGAGGAGAGAGAGAGAGAGAGAGAGAGAGCAAACTACTTTCTTATGTCCCAGTTCGCTATATCTCAGGATTACCTCACCGCAGGGAATTATAATTGATAAGTTCTTCGTCACCAGTGGGATTCGAACCACTGCCTGGTTTAGAGACAACGATAGACAGTGACTTTAACCGCTGATGGCTCAGTGTTCAAAGTCACTGTACATCGTTGTTTCTAAACTAGGCAGCCGTTCGAATCCCACTGGTGACAGTCGACAACAAATGCCATTTCAAATATATTAATTTATTTTGAGACAACATGACGAACATCAGTGTGGATTCTGGGTTGATGTTGAGACGTAAGATTCCGATGAAATGTATCATGAATTCATCCAGTTAGGCTGTTTGCTTACTTCCATAAACTTAAGTCGTATTCAGCAATTACTGTTTTTTTATTACAGTTCCCAGTTTTCAAAATGTACACCTTCCTTGGTGTTATTCATATCAATAGTATATACTGTATATACCTTTCCTTATGTACTGCTTTGCATAATGCACGTTCATTGGGAGTGGAGTCGCTTTTCGAGAGAGGAATTTAATGATGGTGAAGACTCTCTCTCTCTCTCTCTCTCTCTCTCTCTCTCTCTCTCTCTCTCTCTCTCTCTCTCTCTCTCTCATTATCTGCATTAACACGAACAAATGATTTCCGTAATCGCGACACTGCCTGACAGAGATTCATAAGTCATAATTAATCATAATTAATTTCCGTTCCAGCATTGCATACTGACAAGTTACCTATTTGATTGACCTATTAATAATATTATTTATTAAAGTTCCAGTCAAAATAGATAAAAGTATAAAACAGAACTATGAGCGCTATCTCTCTCTCTCTCTCTCTCATTAAGCATTCACGTCTCTCATTAATATAATTAGAACGGAACAACCTCTCGGAGGCTCTCTGTATAGATGGTAATGTATTTGGACGGAAGAATTGTTGTTCATTTCAGTATGTATTGCATTACCCATCATGTAATAATAATAATAATAATAATAATAATAATAATAATAATAATAATAATAATAATAATCATCATCATCACATCATCATCATCATCATCATCATCACATCACATCATCATCATCATCATCATCATCATCATCATCATCATCATCTTAACTAAAGGAAAATTATTTTTAATTTCAGATGTACATTACGTACGAATAATAATAATAGTAATAATAATATTATTATTATTATTAAGTATTATTATTATTATTATTATTATTAGTATTCTTCTTTAATAATAATAATACAGAACAATGTGACAATTGTCTACAAATGCAAATTTCGTACAGACCTCAAAGACAATTGCATAATAAATATTAGAATATGAATAATAATTTTGTGCACAGGATATTGTTAATATTCAATATTATTGAAGATGGTAATAACTAGAAATCTGGTCATTCTGTACCACAGCTACTGGAGACCATCTTCATCACTATTCAAATATAATAGTCGCAAATTAGGAAAGAGAGAGAGGGAGAGATGAGAGTGTCTTCAACATCATGAAATTCCTGTCTCAAAAGCGACTCCAATCTAATGAACGTGTGCATTATGCAAGAAGCAATATATATATATATATATATATATATATATATATATATATATATATATATGTGTGTGTATGTATGTATGTATGTATGTATGTATGTATGTATGTATGTATGTATGTATGTATGTATGTATGTATGTTATATATTGCAGAAGGAGTCTACAATGGATATAATTCAACTTTTAATTTTTCTTTTAATGAGAACTTCAAATCATGAACAAAACAAAAAGGAATTTCTGAATACGACCTAAGGTCAGAAGGTACAACTTCCCAGAGTTGGAAGATACAACTTCCCTGAGTCAGTAGGAGGACAGAAGGTACAACTTCCCTGAGTCATTAAGAAGTCAGAAGGTACAACTTCCCTGAGTCAGTAGGAAGGCAGAAGGTACAACTTCCCTGAGTCAGTAGGAGGGACAGAGGTACAACTTCCTGAGGTCAGTAGGAAGGCAGGAAAGTTACCCAACTTCCCTGGTCAGTAGGAGGACAGGGTACAACTTCCCTGAGTCAGTAGGAGGACAGAAGGTACAAGCTTCCCTGAGTCAGTAGGAGGACAGAAGGTACAACTTCCTGAGTCATTAAGAAATCAGAGAGGTACAACTTCCCTGAGTCAGTAGGAGTCAGAAGGTACAACTTCCTGAGTCATTAAAGTCAGAGGTACAACTTCCCTGGAGTCAGTAGGAAGGCGGAAGGTACAACTTCCTGAGTCGGTAGAAAGTCAGAATTACAACTTCCTGAGTCAGCAGGGAGTCAGAGTACAACTTCCCTGAGTCAGTAGGAAGTCAGAGGTACAACTTCCCTGGTCAGCAGAGTCAGAAGGTATAACTTCTGAGTCAGTAGGAGTCAGAGGTACAACTTCCTGGTGTTAGGAAGTCAGAAGGTACAACTTCCTGGAGTCAGTAGGACGTCAGAGGGTACAACTTCCTGAATCATTAGGAAGTCAGAAGGAGTACAACTTCCTGGTCGATGAGCAGTCAGAGGAGTACAGCTTCGCTGAGTCGGTAGAGATTCAGAACCGCTTCCTGGATCCAAAAGTACCATGAAAACTTACCCAAAAAGAAATTGGGCAAACGATATATTGAAATTTACATTAATTAACTTCAGAAAGGGACTTAGGTATACCAATAATACCTCAGTAAGCCATTATATACTCTGTCATTTTTGAAGTATCAGCAGCAGCAAATGGCTGATTTCTGACAAATGGAATATTCTATTTAAGTGAAACTGAATCCAAGTAGCATGTCTGTAGGTAGCCTCTGTGAAATAGACCGCCTGAAGTTGACCCATCACTCTCCTTTGAAGAAAGTCTAAAGTTTTCAAACTCTCCTCCCAGCCATGAGATTCAATTTCTCTGTGCAACTGACGTGAAAAGTCCCTTTCAGTCTAATTAATTGCTCGGAAGCATCACTCCTGTGCATCCTCTAATTCTATTTCACTCTCCTTCCCTCCTAAGGACCTGAAGCAATTCCTCTTCACCTGCAAGTTTTGTTTTATCTAACCTTATTTATTTCAGGGCTTCCCCCGACGTGTGTATCTTCCATTAAAGAGAAGGGACATTCCCAATTAGGTGCCACTTGTTAAGGAAAAGTAAATTTTGCCCCGAGGGTTTTCGGCCTCCTTTGGTTGTTTTGGGTAACTGCTTCTGGGGGAACACTGCATGCAGTTATGTTTCTTCTGTTGTCAGGGATTTCCATTCACTCCAGTTGATTAGAAATAAAGTTACTTGTAACTTGTTAGTAATATTCAGTGGTCATGTGGATGGGTGTTTGAAGTCGTTTTTGGAAAAAATTGTGTTGTATCAACTCCTGAAACTGCCTGGGGGTAAAAATGAGATGTATATATATATATATATATATATATATATATATATATATATATATATATATATATATATATATATATATATATATATATAAACTACTAGTCAAACTGTCGTTTTTGTTGAAAACTGTTGACACCCAATTTAAGTGACTGGTAGGTCTGTCCACCACCCTCCCCTTGTTACCAATTTGTTCCTCGTTCATTACTAATTTGACAGAGAGGACCCTCTGCTCCAGGGTTTATAAATTCAAAAAGCCTCATCTTGACGGATGAAGGTAAATGCATACACAGTCTTTCCATTTCCTGACAATCCACTGGCTATTTTCCTAGAGAGGTTTCACATAGTTTGGAACAATCTATAGTGTTGTATAACTGCCCCAGCCATTGTAATATATCTATGTTTGCCCAACGCTTAAAATGTCTGTTTGGGTATAGCCTCGAGACAAATTGGAAATAACAGTACGAGATTGGGGTATATACAGTAGAGGAAAAAGCTACGTATATGAACCCATATCATGACAGTCGTGGTTTAATGATTCACAAAAATATGAGGATTGTAAATGATATAGCATAGAGAAGCAACAACACAGGAAAGAAGCTCAGTGGGAACAACAGACAGATTTGAGGTGAAAGTGGGACTCCACCAAAGGTTCTGCCATGAGTCCCTATATTTTTTATATGTGTGGATCATGATAGTGTCTGGGTGAAAGATCAGGTACCTTGGAGTGTACTCTTTGCAGATGACATGGTACTACTGACCACCAGTAAGGAAGAAGCAGACAGGAAATTGGAGTTGTGGAGAAGTGCATTGGAGGACAGAGGCCTAAGATAAAGAAAGCAGAACAAAAGCTGAATATATGTGGATGAATGGAGACCAAGAGAGAGCTTGTAACTCAGGCAGGCAGAAGTAAAAAGAGCTACATCCTTTAAGTACCTTGGGTCATGTCACTGATTGTGGAGTGATGGAGGAGGAAGTGAATCTCAGAATACAATCAGCTTGGTGCAATTGGAGGAAAACATCAGGTGTGTTATGAATAGGCTATCGTCGCGGGTTCGTGTCCCCACGATTCCAATTCATTTATCACTTATATAAATTCCCCTTCGGCGACAATTCTCCAACGGAGATATACCGAGTTAGCGTGAATTTCGATATTAAGCGACATTTGTAGCTTCATGATTGTATATAAATCACGGTGTGATAAAAATTTCATATATATATATATATATATATATATATATATATATATATATATATATATATATATATATATATATATATATATATATATATATATATAATATATATATATATATATATATATATATATATATATATATATATATATATATATATATTAATAATAATTTACGGTATGTACACGTCCTTTGTCTTTCCCAGGACCCACTGATGTTTCAGATGGCTCATCCATCCGACGTCGTGGGCTGAGCCAAACCTCACTATGTAGGTAATAAGATATACTGTACTCTTCTTGATTATATATTTCTCTATAGAAAAAGAAGACTGTTTCCAATGTAGTTAAGTTCTTCATTGGAGGGGTGGATAGAACTCTCGGCTAGCACGCTGTTGGCCCAGCGTTCGACTTTCCGACCGGCCAATGAAGAATTAGAGGAATTTATTTCTGGTGATAGAAATTCATTTCTCGTCATAATGTAGTTCGGAATCCACAATAAGCTCTCGTAAAATGACCCATGCAAGCAGATTAAAATATGGTTGACATGATACGATCAAAATCAATATTTGTTCCCGTTTGTAGTTTAGTGAATGTATGTATCAACTAAAAATGAAACTCCAAAGGCATCGTTACGGAGCCTGGTCGGGATGGATAGTGCTTGAAACTTAGTATTTTGGAGTATAAAAATGTGCGTGTAAATGAAGACTTAATATTTTAGAGTATAAATGTCACGTGTAAATTAAGATTTAATATTTTAGAGTATAAAAATGTCACGCGTATATTAAGACTTAATATTTTAGAGTATAAAAATGTCACGTGTAAATTATTGTCAGAACTAAGATGAAAAAGCCACATCCAGTTTATCTAGGATGGTGGGATTTGGTTGATGTCCGTTGTTAGTAATAGCCTGAATTTGACAGCAATAAGTATAGCAGCGTTGCTACTGATATAGTTAGTGGCGAGAGATTTTCTTATTACAGCCACCAGCGATTTTTGTGATGTGCTTTACCTTTATCTAGCAACAACAACAATATATTCCTTTATATTTAAGGAAAATGGAATATTATATATATATATATATATATATATATATATATATATATATATATATATATATATATATATATATATACATATCCATATATTCCATTTTCCTTAGATATGATGTTGTTGCTGTTAAGATCAAAATATTACACAATGAAAAATCGCTGCTCATATAATAAATGGAAGTAATCTCTTTACTAAAATATATATATATACAGTATATATATATATATATATATATATATATATATATATATATATATATATATATATATATATATATATATATATATATATATATATATATATATATATATATATATATATATATATATATATATATATATATATACATCTATACATACAATCAGTAAGCTACAAACGTCCTTTAATATCAATTCATCTACACTCCGGAAATAATATATTTTCATATATGTTCGAAGGGAATTTTTTAGTTGATAATTGGATATTAAAGACATTATAATACTGATGCTATATGAATCACAGTGATGTGATAAAGGATTATACATATATATATATATATATATATATATATATTATAGATATCACATATATGCATATATATACACATACACATATAATATATATATATATATATATATATATATATATATATATATATATATAAATAATTATTTATTTGAGCAAATACTTAGACGTACAGCAAGAGGAGATTTATATTTATCATTTTAAAGAAAGGAAACCTGTGTTGTTAACACAGTCTCATCAGTATGATCCGCTTTTCTATGTGTTGATTTGGAAAATGTGCTGTACGATTTTTTGCAACCGCTGATCCTGGCAGCCATGGTGACCTTGACCATATTAAATTTCAAATGGAATAGTCTCACAGTATTCCATTTTGAATTTAATTGAAGTTTGAATTAAAGGACTTCGTGCTGTTTCCTAAACAATTGCAATTTGCTTTTGTTACCAGTGGAATTCCACATGCTTTGATGCATGTTGACAAGTGGAAAAATAACAAGAAGCGAGACCCTGGAATTACGGTCAGTTAGGGAATAAGGCTGGTAAGACTGTCAATCCGTGAGGATGCGGGAGCGGAGTGGAAGGGCAATTCAAGAGTTAAGAAGCCGTGAGGTAGGAAGCTCAATTAAAGCAGATCAGAAGGAAGGGTCTGATGAGACCCTTTTGGCCATAAGAATCCATTTCGATGTTTCTAATGTTTTGTAATATAATATTTGCCATTTAACCCTTCGTTAGTACCCTCACTGCTTGAAACACTGTTAGTATCTAGGGTATTTGAACACCAATCTTAAATTTCATGTCCTATTCCTTATCATTACATGATGTTCATTATGTTTCCTTTTGTGAGTTTTTATAGTTGCAATAAGTAAGAAAATCTACATTTGCTGATACAGAAGAATACTTTTTATCAGATCAGGCTGATCCATAAAATAGTTAAATTTCAAACTTGCGTCATACCTTTACAGGATAAGGGAAATGAAAATATATATTAAACATATTTATTTTTTCCATATCGAAAAGCAAGAGCAATATCAATTAACAGTTATTAATACATATGAACTTGTATAAAGAGCAGAAGAGTGAAATAACAGAATTGTTCTTATATTGAGTTGCACGTAAAATTATAGTCAATGTATACATAGATTATTTTAGTCCCAGTTCATCTCTGATTGGTCCCCTTCATGCTGTGCAACTAACGAACAACTTGCTGTGATCATTGCAGACATATTTTACCACAACTTGTACACAATGTTTTGACTTTACGGTCACGCTGACCTGTCACAAAATGCGCTTTTTGCGCTTCGCTAACGTGGCGTCTCCGTGGTTGCAGCAGTTTCTGCACCTTTTGGCAACAATCTTCCAATTCCTGTTCTAAGGTCCTTTTTTAGACGTATGTTCTGCATTCTCCTCTTCAAATTATCCTCAATGAGTTGCATACTTATGCTCTTGATGAAAAATCTTCGTTTTAGTTTGTTCTCAGGCTTGTGACTGTATAAAACATATGCATTTATTGTTGAAACATTCAGCAGACAGTAAAAAACAGTCAAAGGCCAACGTCTGCTGTTTCTTGAGGTGTCATACTCTCCAGCCATTTGATCAACCATATCTACTCCACCTTTGGTAGCATTGTAGAAGGTGATAATATCTGGCTTCTTATCATCACCAGAGGTTGGATCACGATTTTATCATCAAGATGCATACTACTGGGGAAGAACAACATTTTCTTTTTTCGTATCCGGGCATATGAAACAAGAGTAATCTTATTTGAAAACCCAAACATGCTACTACGCCTACCTCTTCTTCACATCTAAAATTCTAAAGGAATCGCGTTTATTCTTTCTAGAGTTCCAACTGCGATCAACTTATCTTCATCAAGTAATTTTCTTATAAGTGGGTAAAGTGTTCTGTACCAGTTGTCAAATGTAACATTTCGCCCTGATCAGAGATTTCAGAGATAAGTCTTGTAACTACACTAATTGATGAGTTATCTACCTTGAATGGGCCATCAGGTTGTTTGCCAGCATATATTTCCATTTTACAAACATAGTAAGTTTTAGCATCAGCCAATGCCTGTATTTTTATTCCATATTTAGCTGGTTTATTTGGGATGTATAGTCTAAATGGACATTTTCCTCGGAAAGCTATAAGCATCTCGTCAATGGTTACAAACGCTGATGGAGTATAGTTCTTTAGACAGTTTTAACAAATACTTACTAAAAAGTTCTCTTATTGGGGCTAGTTTATCAAATTCCCTTCTAGCAAGTCGTGTTGCTTTATCATCGAATCGCAAACAACATAAAAGAAAACGGAAACGATGCAGTGACATTGTCAATCTAAATATCTCAACACCAGTGCCATCGGGATTCCATAGATCATCAAGGTTCATTCTGTTGCTATGATATATTCCTGCTAAGAGAACTAAACCAAGAAATGCTTTCATTTCCGTTATATCACTGTCTCTTGCTTTAGTTGATTGCTTATAATTATTTTTTCTTGAATAACAATATTAGTCTTCTGGACAATAGATCAATTATTTCTGGAGATATGAAGAGTCCCCAAATAAATCGTGTCTTCGCATTCAGTGCTAGTCCTTTTGGTCCTGGTCTCTCTCGGATAATATTATGAGGCTGAGTGCGAGATGCTGTTTTGGGTACCTTTTCTTGCCACCATGTATTCTTATCTTTCCCAAGCCATCCACCACATCTTGGCACTTTCTTGGGGGGTTCATCTTGTAGATCATCAGAATCAGTTTCATGGCAATCAAAATCAAAACAACTTCATCTCTTCCACTAAATCTGATTCCCCTTCACTGTCATCATCAGGTTCCTTGGATTATCACATTCTTCCAACATCCTTTGTATCCTTTCGTATCTTTTCATGATCATCCCATGCTGTATATCACAAAAAATAAAAAAGTTAAAAGTTCTTGTGCTTTGAAAAGTAATATTCCTACAATACACAAATACAATGGAAAGGAAACTAATGACTAGATATGGAATTGTTTTGAAGTATATTCATCAAGGATCATGGAAGTAAGGAAGTTCAAGTTTCCTAGGTAAACATAACATAATCAGAAAACTGAATGGCATGCTTGAGTACCATAGAGATGTCACCCCAAACCACAATAAATGTTTATATCTAACTGTGTAAGGAATGGGATTATGAAATTCTCAGTAATTTATCTTCTCACTTATTTAGGAAGGTACTTGGGAGATAGACCATGTCAGTATATCCAACTCAAAATTATAATAAAAAAAAAAATTGTGGGGTGTCCAACAACCCCAGGGTACTAACGAAGGGTTAAAGAAGGGACAGAGTTTCACTGGTTTGATCCGGTTTTTCTTACCTACGCATTGGTCAGGAAATGGCCTTTTCTTTATAGAAAGATCCTCCTTTAAACAACAATCCATTCGCGAGGGATTTGGGATAATGCTATGTTCACACATTCGTATCAGGCACGCACATCCCACGCACGGCCACGAGCAGGGCGGAGCCAGAGTACGTAAAAACAACATAACACAACGTAAATGTACCGTAAATTACTGTGTAAATGCGGCATGCGGCGCGACCATTACGGACCACCTGGCCGTGCGCCGGGGGGCGAAGGAACCTTTCGGCCTGCTCGAAACCCTGCGGGGGTGGCCAGGTCAACTGTCAGGTAGCGTGGCCCGACCCGCACAGCGTGGCGCCACCCGCGGGCTGACCGTGCAGCTGCCACGCCGTTACCTGGGGGCACACGCTGCCCCAGGGCACTGCGTGGCTGTCAGAATGGCGTGGGAGTAGACGCGGCAACGCTGCCGCACCCCCCGCAACCGCGTAGATGTGACAACGCTTTGACCTGGGATAAAAGGGGCAGGCGGCGCGCTTCCAGGTCAGTGCTTCTCCAGCCAGCATCCTGTTGCTATCTCCCTCAGCGCCTCCGTCTTCGCCGTCCACTGCAGCAGCCAAGATGCCCAAAGGACCCATGCTGAAGAGGACCAGGAGTTGCCCCCTACGCAAAGCCTCCTGAATCTGATGGTCCCCCTTCAGGCAGCGATGCTGTTGTGCTGCTCGAGGCCGACGAGCTCAGCCGGAGGCGACCTAGAGGAGGGCGAGGACCTTGCCCTCGCCTCACGAGCAGCCCCGCCGCCGCCACCGACGACAACGCCCACGAGGATGCAGCGACACCAGCACTCCTGATGGAGATGGCCTACAGGCCGCAAGAAGAACCCGTCAGTGATCCTCTCGGAGAAAATGAGAGGCTAGTTGGCGAGTGGCTGGAGACCGAGGCCCGAGTTCATATATAACAAGAGACCCCAGCCTACACAAGGATAAGGCCAAGAGTGTGGAGGGCGCTTCGAAGAGAAGGGCCAGTCTTGTTCGTGAGTGGCCATGAACTGAGACGTAGTTTACGTCCTCAGGAGTCGGGCGGCTTACAGCGGAAAGTGGCCGAGGGCGGGCAGGCGGCTGACCGGACCGGGAGAAATGGATACTCAACATTTCCCTTCCGCAAACCACACATTGTGCATCAAAAGGCCAAAGGTGTTCAGGACTTCCCATGGGTATGTTTGTTTTAATGTGTTTCATGCATAATTATTACTGAATATAACGTTATTACATAGTTTCCATGCATTCAATGTACATTTTATACCATGTTCTCATATATGTCGCTCCTCTTTTTACAGGCTGCCTGTGCTGCTGCCACCCTCCCTGCTGCCGCCCTCCCTGCCCAAGTTCTGGACCTCCCTGCTCATGTTTCTTCTGGTCCGACACCGACGCCCACGCCCTCTCCGGTTGATCGAGCAACAACCAACGCTCGGAAACACCAAGTTTCGAGCTGGTGCGACGTCATATCACGAGGGCGAGGCCCTCGAGACGATATCTGCTGACTGTCATTACCTCTCCATAACCCCGTCCTCTACTGGAGGAAGTTCTTTCAAGGAGTCGAGGATGAGTGCGCCTGAGTGTCAGAACAGCTGGGCCTGCACCTGAAAATGGAGTGCTTGGTGCCATTCAAAGGTACATCCGTGCCGCAAAGAGGGCTCCACTGTGCCGTCGGGGCCATGATGACCCACACCATGGCAGTGACAGCGAGTGTCAGCACACAGTTTTCCTGCCAGCCTGTCGGTATCGCAGCAGCAGCGAACTCACTGCTGGCAGCTGGCGCTCCTGCAAGCACAGTTGGTGACATCCACACCAAAAGACCTCAGCAACCTGTCGCTTGACACGACATTCCTTAATAATTTACAGAGCTAATGTATATACTGTTGTTTTTCCTTTTGCTTTTATGTATGTGTATGTTTCTGTTTTATATTAAATAAATATATTTTGCAATATCATGTCTAGCTCTATCCTCTGCTCCAAATATCATGTGTTAATGGAAGTAGCTATAATGCAAGTACACAAATAAAAGAGAGGCAAAATGAACCCGAATACACTAACATTTCATTATTGACTTTAAAGAAAAGTTCAAAATACTTTTGTAACATATGTGCACAGAAGCAAAATGACAACAGGCAAAATATTGCAAAGTCATATAAAATGTCACAAATATCGGGAGAAAGGTAGTTTCAAAAGATAGAATTTTCATATCAGAATATCAACAATGTAAATACTAGAGCAGGTACTCAAGAACAAATTATCACCTCAGAATAAAAACAATGTTAAGGAAGGTACTTTCAAAAATGATAGAATTATCATGTAGAATAAGATTCCATGCTGAGAAATTATTAAAAGGGAGCCCATGCTTCATCTTCTTTCTTTTATTTATATATATATTTTTTTTCATATTTATTAAACATACATTTGCAATGTCTTAGCCCACTCTATCCTCTTCCCATTTACCAGAAGTATTGATGAGAGTAATATATCATGGATTGGACAATATCTTTTTATTAAATCAACTAAATAAACGGAGAAGTACAAATGCAGGGCAAAATAATCCTGAATTGATACATTATTAGTTATTAGAAATAAGTCCAAAATAAATACAGAGACAGAATAGAAACAATGTTAAGAGAAAGTACTTTCAAAATGATAGATTATCATATCAGAATAGATTCATGTTAAGAAATTGTTAAAGAACAAAATAACTACATCTTCTTTCTTTTATTTATATGTATGTTTGTTTCATATTGATTAAACATAATTGCCGTCATGTCCCATCTATCTCTTCCCAATTACAAGTATTGATGAGGTAATATTTCATGAATTTGAGCAATATCTTTTATTAAATCAACTAAAACAAACAAAAAGTACACAAATGCACAGGGCAAAATAATCCTGAATTGATACATTATTGAATTTTAAATAAGTCAAAATATGAAGCAGGAACAGACATTTAAGTAATTTACAACAATCAGGTATGCATAGGAGTAACTAAATCATTCTCCTGCCAATTACGGAGCCTTCAATGATGAAAATATTCCCTTCAGCAAGTTACGCTGTTCCTTCCCATCCCTTGTTGCAGTGTTGCGGTCACAGTTGGAAGGGCTGTCCTAAGGATCCTCCTCCAGCTTCCAGGATGACAGCATGGCGACAGGGTGCTCTGATCTCCTTCTTGTCTTCGTGCATTTCTTCTTATGATCATATTGTGCAGAACACATGCGGACATCACTAATGGCTCTATATGGTCAGGCTTCAAGCATGTGCAGTGTGGAATACTCGGAATCGCGGGAATCCCAAAGGCGTTCTCCACCGTCCTGCGTGCCTACTTAACCTAGTTGTAAATCCGTTCCTCTTGCTAAGTCCTCTTTTGGGGCAGGACTTCCATAAGGTAATTCCTCAGGGAAGGCATCATCGCCAACTAGGAAGTAGGGCTGGGAGATCCGATGAGTTGTACAAGCAGGGCATCGGTTAGGAAGATTTGCTTCCTCTTGCAGCAGCATTTCACCGGTCGGGTCTGGGCAATACACCACCGTCTGACTCTGACCCAATGGCTCCCACGTCGACGTACAGGAACTTGTATGAAGCATCAGCAGCTGCAAGTCAATACCATGGGTAGAACTTCTTGTAGTTGAAGTAATGCGTACCGCCCCTTAGGAGGGTTACGGAGCCTAATGTGCTTCCATCTATAGCTCAATTACGTGCGGAGGATTCCATCGTTCCTCAAAACCCGTGCAACCTCCTGCCTTCCAGGTGTTTATGCTTTCACAGTTCTCATCCCCGAGGCAGCAACAATGGCCTGCAGGTCTCTGGTACGATGAGACTAATGGTGTTGTGGAGCTACCGGAACGAATATTGCAGACTCTTGTAGGAATCACTGTAGCGAGCGTGGGGTGATAACAAGGCCTGGCTCAATGGGTTTCCTCAGAATGTCACTTTCTTCTGAATGTGGGGTGTGACCCGTTCAACAATTTCATTGAAGAGGGTCCTTGTCAATCCGGTAAATTTCACCAGCGCAGCTCTGGGGCTTCGGTTGACAACTCCGCCATCAGGTTGTCATAATGACCTTGCTCCATCCTTGCTGCAGGTACAGCCGCCCACCTTGAGCGCCTTTTTCTGCCAGTGCTTTGCAGCAATCATTGCAAGCTCAGCAATAACATGACCTACTCAATGACAAGTGGCAACAATTTCCTGGTCTATCCGTACGTGTCACGTGCTATAGCTATGAGTTGGCGTTTCAGCTATGTTGTCCATGTTGCTTCATGCGTTGAGTAGTATGTCTTGTCGTTGTGGTATTCTGATTGACTAGCTCACGTATTACTGCTGCGGCCTTTATATAGCTGGGGTTCCAACCCCGCAGTACGTGGGGCCAACGTGACGTTTGCGTAACTCCAGTTACGCAGACATAGCACCTTGTGCTCACGTACACGTTGGTGTTACGTGCTCTGCCACGCGCTACTTCTGCCGCCGCGTTCGTCAGCGTCACGTCACCCTTACGCCAGTGCCCATTTGCGGCGCTTTTATAATGCATGCATCAGCGCATCGTCCGTGACACGTATCCAGGCGGGGCCTATTTTCTCGCGTATGCGCAAGTTTCACCAATTCCGGCTGTGCGTGCGCATGCGTGCCTTGATACGTGAATGTGTGAACTTACCATAATACCCTTTACAGCCTAACGGTTATGATGGATGGCCTTGAGCGTACAAGACTCTTTGTAGCCATCACACTCCCTAACGGTTATGATGGCCTTGGGCGGGCGTGTTAAAGATTTCAAATTGAATGTTGTCACAAACGTTAGTGAATTTAACGTGGGTTGTAGTTCAAGGACATGTTGTTGGATCCTGGCGATGCAATTTCCTTTCATTACCAATGAAATTCCCATTCTTTGAAACGTGTTTGCTAACGAAAGCAAAATAACAAAGAATGAAGACTTCTGGAAGTGTGGTCAGTTTAGAATAGAGTGTCAAACCACGGAGAATTGCAGGTTCAGGAGCCCAGATTGATCGGTAGCCCGGATTAAAATCAGGTCAGAAAGACGCGCCCTGTCGAACGTTTCCAGGAACTGGTAGATGTTAAAGGCGTGAGTAAAATTACTTGTCGAATAGGTTAACATGAGTTGCCTGCTAAATCGTCTGGAAAAATATAACACCATCAGTATTTTTTTTTTTTTTTAGTCTTTCACTCCTTGTCTTTTATATATCCTTCAGGATTATTCTGCGTTTGTTATTAATCAGTTTATTTATATATTTATTTTGGCTATTTATATATTTATTATTTTGGCATTATCTTTGATGGTTCAAGTTTCAGTATCTTTCGCTCTGTTCAGAAAATTAAGAGTGCAGTTCTGATTTTCAACTTTCGACACAGATAAAGCTAATAAGTGCCTTCATAAAATTTACTTTTTTTGAGAAATGTTTCACACTGGAAATTGTTATAAATCATTATATGTTACTGCATTACATTAAAGTCTCTTACTGGTACAGTGCTTTGATGAATATCTGCTCTTGAAATAAAATGTCATTATTTTATTACTTAATGAGTAAACATTGAAAAATGAAAAATCAATGAATGCAACTCCACGCAGCAAAGGCAGCAGTAGTTGGAAATAAAATTATTTAGTCAATCAAACCGAGAGAGCAAATGGCTGAATTCAGCCCGGTGTAACTCTCTCTCTCTCTCTCTCTCTCTCTCTCTCTCTCTCTCTCTCTCTCTCTCTCTCTCCTCTCTCTCTCTCTCTCTGTAAAAATGTATAACATACAATCGTTAGCCCTGATAAATTATTTGTATTTCAGTATCATATATATTTACTAAAACAATAACATTTTGCATTGTGAGGTGCATATAAATATCAAGATTAAAATAAATGCTTTTGTAACAAGGGAACAGAAACACTTTCAAAATCTCACTTTCAGTTACATCAGATCATTATTGTTGCTTTCGCTTGCTCTTAAAATATAAGGTACGATTATGTGAATTACATCTATCTTTTATATCAATGTCCGTTTGACTTTTTTTTTTTTGCCAAAATTCGAAATATTTCGGAAAATTTTGATTTGATCTTATCTTGTTTTAAAATATTCTAAATACTTCTCATCATTATTTATTGAAGTTTTAGATTGATAAAATATTAAGCGTATCATTACTATTTCAGTTATATTTATATAACTGAAAGAAATTATAAAAATAAGATAAAGTGTTACACGTCTTGCATTGTCAAGGAGGCAGTTTTTCATTTTGGAACAACTTCCAAGACAAAACAGTGTCAGCCACTGCTAATTTTACTGGTAATACTCTTTTACTGTTTATGTTATAAAGAAACGGCTTTTACGGTAATATCGAAGTTCTTCTTATGCATACACAACCGCTAGGGTTAAATGTTAAAAATTATGTTCGCCTTTATAACAATAAACAGGAGAGAGATGTGTTATAGATTGAGCAGACTGTGTCACTTCAGGCTGACCATTTCTTAGGTCGGACCGTGGAGACATTCATTGTTTAAAGTATTAACTTTCAATGCTGTGGTTTTTTTTCTGAAACGGTTTGATATTAGAATTTCAGGCTGCAGTGAATCATAGGCTGTTTGGGTACGTTCTCTGGATGAGATATGTACAGCCCCCCTTAGACTGATGTTACAGAAGGCTTTTACAACACGATGCTGTTTTGGGTTGCAGACCCCTTGGTTATGGTTAAGTGAAGGAATGGTGAACAGGCTATAGGCAGAGTGCAGTGTCTGCCAGTTGACCCTTCAACGAAAATTAGTGTGGAAGAAAAGTAGTTCAGTTTGTCTTGACCTCCAAAATACTTTTCCTGCCAGTTATTCGAGATTTTTCTTCTTTCCACTTTTTGCAGGACTCATAATTTTCGTAAGTTTGTCAGGGCACGGCCTTAGGATAAGTTAGGTTAGGATGCATTCCAGTTGGAATATGACTCTGAACCTCTTTTAAGCAGCCCTTCCTCCCCCCAAGGGTCCAGGTCAGGGTACGACCTTTTATTTATTTTAATTAACACCTATTGGTTGTAGGAACATAATTATCACTGTGGTAAAATGGCAATTAAAATAGCTTGCTGATGCGTTTGATTTTCTCCATCGCTCCGCTACTATGGAAATAACAATGTATGTGACCATGGCCAGAACGCTAATCCAAATTACAGCAAAATGTTAAATACATTCACAGCAAAGTCAGTTATTTTCTTTTATTAATGGCGTCTTTCGATAGGCTACCTTTAGGCCATTCGGTGAATGTCAAACCATAGATATATATTTATTTTAGGCAATCTTGGCCGACAGGTATTTAAATAAAACCTTAGTTTTAAGCTGACCCCTGTATCTTGTATCTTAGCCTAACGGCAGATAATCAGTTGAAATTTGTTGAAGAAAAAAGTTATGGACTTGTCTATAATTGCTGACGATTTCTTCATGGCTCATTTATATCTTGCCAGTAGCTAATTTTTTTGCAATGTGGTAGGAAATGCATAGTAAATGGTTAATTATTAATTTTTAAATTGTATTAATCCATACAATTTTGTAAAAGAAAGATTTGTTTTTCCTACTTCATTAACATTGTTTTTAGTCATTTTCACTGACAAACCACTGTTTATGCAGGTAAAACCCCTACCCTGTAACCTACTATAACCCCTCCCACCACCTTAACAGTTGTAAGGACCACAGTACTTGCTTGACATTCAGGTGGAGGAATGGAAAACATTTTGAAATGCGAGATTATCTGACTAACCTTACCTAGCATAGAACACAGTCTACTTGCCTTAAAGAGCTCCTCGCCCCCGCCTCATCCCACCAGCTTGACCTGGGGCATCATAAGCCATGGTTTTTTATTCATTCCCACTGCAGATTTTGAGATTCCTGTGTTGCTTTGATGACCCTCCATTCTTCATTTATTCTTGAAGTCATTGACCTATAACATGCTTCCAACTTGAGGACCAATAATCAGTTGATAGTATATTTGGACTGGTGTTTATTTACAGGATAGCAATTTAATTTATAAAAGGAACTGAAGCCGCTTTTTACATACTTAAACATTATATAAAAAATTTGAAGTAAAAGCCTCTGAATTCAACATTAAAAATTAGAGTAACATCAAAACGGACAGGTTCTAATTTTCCCTGGTTTAGAAGTTTTTTATAGTAACAGTCATATTTATGGTTTTATATTTATACAGTATTTTATAGTGTATTGCTTGTTGTTAATAAGACTATATAGTGATTGTGACACTGTGTAGTGATAAAATTTGGTAAATCTTGCTGTTTATCCGTAGAGAGTATTTTTCACCTAATCTGTAAACTTCCAATATCCATAAGGGCCTTGGATGTATTATTGCGGGCAAACAGGGGAGTACTGGATAAGATACACATACAGGTGTTACAATTATACAGTACATGACAATAAATCAGTATAAAATTTTCAGATGATAACGTTTGCGAACAGCATAACCTGCCTATACACCTCAAGACTGCCACTGTCGTATATATTCGTATGCATGCATTATTTTGATTGTCTATTTTCTATAGTTTTCCGAAAGAGACGAATGTTACAAAACGAAACATGTATTTCATTAGGAGTGGGCATAAAAGTGCCATAATACCAACGCAATGTTGCAATTGTTGGAAGAGGTGTTATGCTGGACTTTCTGAGCCTTGCTGATCAACCACCTTCACAAAGTTTTATGATAACTCTGTTCCTTTCATTCTGGTGCCAATAATGACGGTTTAATTTGAGAGGTGCCTTGAATGCAGTAAGTGAGTACGAAATGCACACAGACATAATGAAGAAGCGGATCGTATGTACTGCACATATGACTATGTGCATTTGTCTGCTTTTATGGAGTTAGCTTCTGTTTTGGACTCCATTTGATATCATGGCAGAAAACCCTAAGAATATATTAACAAAATCTCCGTTTGTGTGTGTCTGTGTACATGCAGGATTAATAAAGATGCACTAAAGAAATATTGTTATTGATATGGTATAGTATACTAAAATCTCCTTGGGACCTGTAGTGGCTACTCAACAGGTTATGTGGGGGGCGCCCAGCTCCATTGGAACGAACAAAAAAGTTATCTTGCCTGTGTACTTTGCTTTGTATAAGTCTGTGGCACTGGCGGATCCAGATAACTTTCATGGGAGGGCACCAATTTTCATATACATTATATATATATATATATATATATATATATATATATAACATATATATATATATGTATATATATATGTATATATATGTGTATATATATATATATATATATATATATATATATATATATATATATATATATATATATATATATATATATATATATATATATATATATATATATATCTCTCTCTCTCTCTCTCTCTCTCTCTCTCTCTCTCTCTCTCTCTCTCTCTCTCTCTCTCTCTCTCTCTCTCTCAGTTTTATTATTATTTCTATAATAGATTTTTAATTTTTTCCATTTTTATATTTCTTATGTTATTATTATCTAAATCTTCAATATTATTATTTTGTCATTTTTCATGGGGGGCCAGGTGCCCAGGTGCCCCCACCGCCCCGGATCCGCTAGTGGTCTGTGGGTTTGAGTGAATGGCCTCTCCTTTTCCTCCTTCCTCGCATTGAACAGTTGACAAGGTGCTCATTAAAACTTACAAAGAATTAATTTTCCGCGGAGTGGAGAGGAGGGGAAAGAATGACAGACTTTTACACTATTGCAACACTTTCAGCACCGGTCAAAGGGTACTGTAAATCATTCTCTGTCAGTCTTTGTTGCATAATGGATTTTGTTACTTACCATGAGGGCCAGACCACTAATTATCCATATAGCGGATGTTCCTAGTGTGTAAATTTTGTTAGTATTTAATAGTATGAAAGTATCTCTGAGCTTTTTCCAGTTGGTTAATCTTGTTTGTATAGGAAGTCATGAAACTATATTAGTTATGTGGGTTATTACAGCTGGAAAGTACTTGCGATTAGATATTTTGAAATTTGGATAGTTAAAGAATGTTTCACATATTCTGGTTACATACTTGCTTATCTTTTTTCATAGCCTCCTTATCTGAATATATATTTTATTTGCATATCCTCTGCTTTTTCCTTCATTAGCCCTCATTCTTTAACACCTCTGCTATAGGATTTGCTGTATTGCCTTCTAGTGAAACAAGCTGTACAATTGCCTAGCAATGTATCTTTTCACATCAGAATAGTCTGCAATATACTCAGTAGTTGAAATAATTAAGAACATGCCACAGCAAAATTATATAATTTTCAGTGACTAGATTTGCTTTAGAAGCCCTCCTAAAGTGTCCTTCAAAAGTTTCACTTAAATTAAGTTATCAGTCAGTGTTGAAGTATGTTTGGTCCCTGCTCATGTAGGTATTAAAGTAAATTAGAATAATGATGACTGGGCGTCCAAAGCTGCAGTCACTATGAATGGGTCAGATATAGCCGTTCCTTTCAGTGATATGTTACTCACTTAAACTCATAATCTTTAATTATTACACTAAATGACGGGTATTGTGGAATAATTGATCTACCAATAAATTAAAACAAATTAAATTAGCCGTTGAACTGATGAGTTATATATTGCTAAAAAAAGAATGCTGATGAATCAACATCATCATTATTATCCATCTTTGGATTAGTCATACTCATCTGACTCATGGGTATTTGATGAATAACCCACACAACCCAATCCTTTTTGTCAGATAATGGTCAGACATACCTTTAGTGACTGTCCATCTTTCAACGAACACCATTTGCCAAGTGTGGAAACATGTTTGGAAAAATTTTGTTAGAATCTTCGACATTTTCAGTTTACCCAGTAATCAGTTTTGAAAGGCTCAAACAGTTAATTAAATATGTGATATTTCGTCGAAACAAGTCATTCGTTCCAGCCCCAAGAGAGTTAAGAATGTAGCTCAGTTGTCTGGTTAAACTATTTATAAGTAATGGCAATTCTCAATTGACGTATTTTTAGCTGATAATTTCTTTGCAGGGAGGTCTATCTTGTAAGTCTATTGTTTCAA
Organism: Macrobrachium rosenbergii; assembly: GCF_040412425.1. Lineage (NCBI taxonomy): Eukaryota > Metazoa > Arthropoda > Malacostraca > Decapoda > Palaemonidae > Macrobrachium > Macrobrachium rosenbergii. The sequence goes on along the minus strand of NC_089789.1, from coordinate 1,519,276 downwards.
GAAACTGTTTCAAATAATATGAAAGCGTTATCCTGACCGCCGGAACTTTTGGCAGGGAAGTGCATCGAAACATCCTCGTCAAGGCTTCCTTTGAACATATTTGTGGACAAATGTTTATGAAGGAGCCTCATTTATAGTTTATGGGAAGAAAGTGTTTTAAGTTATTGGAAATTTTCCTTATTTATATATATATATATATATATATACATATATATATATATATATATATATATGTATATATATGTCTATATAATAACATATATATGTATATATATGTATATATATGTATATATATGTATATATATACATACATATATATATATATATACATACATATATATATATATATATATATATATATATATATATATATATATATATATATATATATGATAGGGTTGCCATGAGGCCAAGTGTGTAAGTTAATTACAAGGAAGAATGTCTATATAAAATGTTTACAGAAGATATCAAGTATGGCGACACATGATCACCAGTATGAGATTTTAAATGTATCGTCGATCGCGTGTTATAATGCATTTGTAAGAATTTTCTTTTTCAAGATTAGAGATCATATGAAGATTTTCACTAAATGCAACAGCAATGTTAAGGTAATCAAATTGTCAGATCAGTCATAAGGTTTTTGCCAAATGTAATGATGATGGTGATGATAAGTAGCGGTATAATATTCATGGTTATATTTGTGAAGAGATCTGTAATGTTACATCATGACAATGATAATTCAGATTCAAATAACCTTCCAAACCTATATAAACATTATGTATACTGTACTATGGTGTTATGAGCTCTAGTGTTTTGTGGCTCAGAAGTATATACAAAGTAAATAAATATGTTTTGCTTGAGCATATCGCAGGCTGGCGAGTAAGTCCATCATAATAACCACGTTTAAGTGCGCAGGTTCCTAGCGATATTCAGGTGTGATAAACCATTATTCCACCCAGACGATGGTTCTACCCTCTTGGCTTTCTCATGAATTTGTTTCTTTATTTTTGGTTGCAATGTAACAAATTGGATGTTAAGTATGTGGAAAATCGTTCTCTTTGTTCTTCATAACTTCAGTAGGTCTCTTCCACCTGGTTGTCCAACTATTGTCACTTTGTCCTGTTCAAGGTTATCTGAAGGTTAGCAGATGCTTGACTTTTGATTAATTTGGTTTGATAAAATCTCTTTTTTTTGGTTTGATTGAACCACTCACTGGCTGGACAGAATTACTCTTTGGTTTGATCAAATCACTGTCAACATGCTGGACTTGAGAAAGCTTGAATATTCATTGCTCCTCTTGTTATAACTGCCTTGACATATTCTTTTAAATCCAGACAGAATTTGATCAGGCTGGAAATGATCAGTTGGTGATATTCATAGAGAAAATTAAAGGTTTTAGTATTTTTAATGGAAAGCATCTGTTTCCATAATAGCAGCAATGGTTTGTTGCATTAATTTCTAACCAGTGGCAAAGAAAGTTTTTCTTTATTTACTCCTGAAATGACTGAGTTATTTAGTATTCCGTTACCATCAGATAAACATGAACAACTCCTACTGTATGAGAAGAAGATGCGAGATAATTTACGATGTTGTTTGAAGACATCATTCAGAATTAGATAATTAGAGTGCATCTCAGCTAAAAAATCCATCATGTATGCATACAACTGGATTGGCTTAGTTAACTATTTGAAAGTGAATATTTGGATATATAAACATAGGAATCAGAAAAACTGCAAGGATTCATAAGTTTGTTGGATATGGGCTTCAGTCCACAAAGTAACGTAAATTTCTGCAGTTCTCATTATCAATGGTTTCAAAGTGGCGTTACCTTTTGAACACTCTCTCTCTCTCTCTTCAATATTACCAGCAAGTCTATATTCTTTAAATACAGTAAAAATATGTAAATAAACTGCTCCCCACGTTTCCCCCGCCCCCTCTCTCTCTCTCTCTCTCTCTCTGGTCTAGTAGCGCAGTGCCAGAGCAGTCAGTTCACAAACTGAATAAGCAGAGTTCGATTCCGTAACTGGACAGGAAAGCATAAAGGTTGAGGACCAAACCCTAAAATCATGCCTCAGCTGAACTGAGCAGTGAACTATGTACCTAGTTGTTAGTGGTTCTTGTGGTCGTTGTTATGGTCGAGGGGAAGAGAGAGGGGAGAGGAAGATATGAGATAAAAAAACAACAGACGTGGTATTCATTATTCCGTTTAAATATCGCCATTGAGACTGAAGGGCTTCTCTCTCTCTCTCTCTCTCTCTCTCTCTCTCTCTCTCTCTCTCTCTCTCTCTCTCTCTCTCTCTCTCTCTCTCTCTCTCTCCACTTATACTTTAGCACTTTTATTTCACTCGCATTTTACCTTGGGTTATAAAGAGCTACAGCCCTCAAGTCTTGTCACAAATTCCCTGTCATAAATGAGGTGGGTCTAATAATCCCACTGCTTAGATTAGAGCCCATGGTGCTTCTTCCCTAGACCTCTCCCGTTCGGCTTTTGTTACGGGTTTGTGTGTGCTTGTTTGTGTGTGTTTCGATAAAATGATTTCCTTACCAGTAATGTCGAATGTTCACAGTAGAATAATGAATAATATCCTTATTATGATCTCGCTTTTCGAGATCGACAGGTTCTTTACTGAAACAAGTAGTTGGGCTGAAATGACTGACGAGAGGTGACAAACAAAGGAGAGAGGAGCAGAACAAATACAAAAAAGTTTACCTTAAAATTGATTTGTTGATAAGCTAGAATTTATTTACATAATGTACAGTTGAGTCGAGAGTTCAATTAGAATAAAATAAGACATTATACAAATGAATTAAACTCATTACAGCAGCAACAATCAAAAACAAAGAAAAATAAGATAAAGACTCAGTACACAAATGAACAGAAAAAAATTATCAAAAACATGGCATGGGCGGTTAGCAAACATCAATGTAACACAACTTATAATCAATAATTAGTAACATGAACCTCAAGTAATATAAAGCAATATGATACCAGGCGGTATAACAAAAATAGCAGCATAAATAACAAATAATAAATTCAAAATGAAGCAGCACAAAGGAAACAGTATTGGACGAACTCCATAGAGCCGTGAAGCAACCCCAAGCTGCTTGACGGGAACACTGAGACAACTAAGACAGGTGACGACCATCTCGTCCTCAAGCACGACGTCCTCCTCAGTACTGACGACCACGACAGAGCCGACACGGCAACCATCTCGCCCTCCCAGAAACGTACTGACGTCCTCCTCCATCTACGACAACCAAGACAGAGCCGACACGGCAACCATCTCGTCCTTAAGAAACTCTGCGCTGCTCTGCTGCTAGGACCGGACTCACAGGTACGAATACCTGCTGCTGCTACCCCAACGGACTCGCTGCTGCCCTGGACCGCGATTCGTTCGGCCCTCAGAACCTGGCCGTTGCTGCTACGAATATGACCCATTTGTATTTACGAACCTGACTGACAAGTCTGACGCCATCCATCAGACGTCAACTCGCGTAATTAAAAACAAAACAAAGGAGGCAACAATCCACTAAGAACAATCGACAACGATTGTTCCTACCTCCACACCTAACAGAAAAAAGATTTTCAATAAAATTTTTTTTTACTATCTCTCCCCCAATGCTGTCACAGCCTCGCCAGCCAAAACAGAACCAATCCTGGCAAGGTCGCCAATATTATGATCTCGCTTTTCGAGATCGACAGGTTCTTTACTGAAACAAGTAGTTGGGCTGAAATGACTGACGAGAGGTGACAAACAAAGGAGAGAGGAGCAGAACAAATACAAAAAAGTTTACTAAAATTGATTTGTTACAGTAGCTAAGTTATTTACATAATGTACAGTTGAGTCAAGGTTCAATTAGAATAAAAATGAACATTATACAAATGAATTAAACTCATTACAGCAGCAACAATCAAAAACAAAGAAAAATAAGATAAAGACTCAGTACACAAATGAACATGAAAAAAAGGTATCAAAAACATAGGCATGGGCAGTTCAACAAACATCATGTAGCTTACAACATAATCAATAATTAAGTAACATGAACCCTCAAGCAATATAAATAATATGATACCAAGGCGGTATAACAAAAATAGCAGCATAAATAACAAATAATAAATTCAAAATGAAGCAGCACAAAGAAACAGTATTAGCGGACAGACTCCATAGAGCCGTGAAGCAGCCCAAGCTGCCCGGCAAGGGCTACTGGGACAACTAAAGACAGGCCGACCGACAACCATCTCGTCCTCCAAGCACAGTGCTGACGTCCTCCTCAGTGACGACGCGACAGAGCCGACACGGCAACCAATCTCGCCCTCCCAGAAACGTACTGGCGTCCTCCTCATCTACGACAACCAAGACAGAGCCGACATGTATCTCGTCATAGAGAAGCTCTCGCGCTGCTCTGCTGCTAGGACCCGGACTCACAGATACGAGAATACCTGCTGCTGCTACCAACGGACTCGCTGCTGCCCTGGACCACCGGTCGTTCGGCCCTCCAGAACCTGGCTCGTTGCTGCTACGAATATGACTTGTTGCTGTTACGAACCTGACTGACGAAGTCTGACGCCATCCATCAGACGTCAACTCGCCAGTAATTAAAAACAAACAAAAACAAAGGAGGCAACAATCCACTAAGGGAACAATCGACAAACGATTGTTCCTAACACCTCCCCACCTAACAGAAAAAAAAAAGATTTTCAATAAAATTTTTTTTTTTACAGACAAAATACTCTCCCCCAATGCTGTCACACCCTCGCCAGCCAAAACAGAACCAATCCTGGCAAGGTCGCCAATATTATGATCTCGCTTTTCGAGATCGACAGGTTCTTTACTAGAACCATTAGTTGGGCTGAAATGACTGAGGAGGCCAAACAAAGGAGAAGACAGAACAAATACAAAAAGTTTGCATAAAATTGATTTGTTACAGTAAGCTAAGTTATTTACATAATGTACAGTTAGTCAAGGTTCAATTAGAATAAAAATAGACATTATACAAATGAATTAAACTCATTACAGCAGCAACAATCAAAAACAAGAAAAATAGATAAAGACTCAGTACACAAATGAACATGAAAAAAAGTTATCAAAAACATAGGCATGGGCAGTTCAACAAACATCATGTAGCTTACAACATAATCAATAATTAAGTAACATGAACCCTCAAGCAATATAAATAATATGATACCAAGGCGGTATAACAAAAATAGCAGCATAAATAACAAATAATAAATTCAAAATGAAGCAGCACAAGGAAACGGTATTAGCGGACGAACTCCATAGAGCCGTGGAAGCAGCCCCAAGCTGCTTGACGGGAACACTGCAGGACAACTAAGACAGAGCCGACACGACAATATCTGTCCTCCAAGCACAGTGACGTCCTCCTCCAGTACTGACGACCGCGACAGAGCCGACACGGCAGCCATCTCGCCCTCCCGAAACACTGACGTCCTCCTCCGCATCTACGACAACCAAGACAGAGCCGACACGGCAACCATCGTCCTTAGAAACTCTGCGCTGCTCTGCTGCTAGGACCGGACTCACGGGTGAATACCTGCGCTACTAACGGACTCGCTGCTGCCTGGACCACCGGTCGTTTCGGCCCTCAGAACCGGCTCGTTGCTGCTACGAATATGACTTGTTGCTGTTACAGACACAATGTGAAGTCTGGCGCTGCATCATCAGTCAGCTCGCCAGTAATTAAAAACAAACAAACAAAGGAGGCAACAATCCACTAAAGGGAACAATCGACAAACGATTGTTCCTAACAATCCCCTTATAATTACTTACTTACAAGGCATTGTATTTGTGGTAGCTAATTTGATAATGAAAGTTGGTGTTACTGCATCGCCCCAGAAACTCAAAGATTTTCAGAGATTTCCATCCCAAAGAGACCAAATATTGGGCCGGAAAGTGCTGTACCCAAGAGATGTCGCTCAGCAATAATTATCCGTATACCCCTTTTCATCGTGAAAAGCAACTTTCGGAACTACACGCATGGGATACCCATAAGGCAACCTGATACCCAGCAGTATCTAAATTCTCCATTTCATAAAAATGTTTACTATCCATTAGGAGAATTGAATCCTATTGAATCTCAGAGCAACAATGTGCAAAAATCAGAATCAAAATCAATATGGAACTTGATAGTGTATTATTATGTTCAGCGGCAATGGGTCCCTTCGATGTCAAAGAAGCCAACTTTGTTTGATTCATACTTGATAATGAATTTTGAGTGTGTGTGTAGGTGTGTGTGTGTGTGTGAATGTGCGTATGTGTGTATGTGCGTGTGTATGTGTGTGTAAATGACACTTGTTCTTACATAAGCATAAATTTACCTTCATTATTTAAAAACTATGAATCTATACACTTTGAGTTCTGAAAGGTCTCCCAGGATCCCCGCTCTCATCTCAGGGTGAAAACTGTAGTCCTTGAAACCTTTATCATTTAGGAACTTCAGTTTTAAGAGGCTAACACACTGTAAACAAAACCTTACTGTAGGTGAGCAGAAACGAATCTGTTTTGGTTTTGGATGTTATCATTTCATTAAAAAATAAAGAAAAATAACATAAGCCACAAAATTAATTAGTTCAGTTTATGTCAGGAGTGCGAGCTCTACATACTTTTTTCAAGCAGGTAACAAGCGCACCTTATTATGAAAAGACCTTGGGTATGAAGATTAGTCAACCCTAATTTGTAAACATGTTTGTCAGGACACGCTGTTGAACCTGGCTGATAGACCTTCATTCTACAAATATAGCTGTGATATTTGAAGGAATATTATGCAAATTCATTCTCTTGAAGTTCAGTGGAAGTCAGTAGAGTTAGACAGCAGAAGTAAACACCTACCAGTACAGACGACTGACAGAGCCCGCAGACTTGTTCGCGGCCCAAACTCTTGAGATCGTAATTGCGAACCAGGAACCAAACAAAGCGGGCGGGATAGAAATGATTTGGGAGGAAATGACTTGATCTCAATAATGGTTTATATCGAAAGGAGGATGGTGGGGTAAGGGAGTGGGGACATGGGGAGGGGGGTCCCAAGGGATGGGCTCTTGAGTTATCCGAAAGTGGACGTCAAAACGAAGGAATTGAATGGGAAGGAATTGAATGGGGAAACCCGCATAGGAGGACGCCAGAAGACAAGGTGAAGGACTGAAAATGGAGAGAGAGAGAGAGAGAGAGAGAGAGAGAGAGAGAGAGAGAGGGGAGACTGGTAATGGAGAGATTCTTTAAAATTGCTTTTAAACCCATTAACTCTTATTACTTCCATCATCACTACTTCTCACAATGCTTTGGTCTCGTCACCTACTAACTTGAGCTGATCCATATCACGTGTTATGAAAGGCTGAAAAGAAGAGAGAGAGAGAGAGAGAGAGAGAGAGAGAGAGAGAGAGAGAGAGAGAGAGAGAGAGAGAGATTCAAACTCAAATTTCCACACAGAGCAGCGAAACAACAACTGCCAAAATCAGTGACGCTTCATCAGAATCTTATTATTGAGGTCAGTTACTTCAGACTTAACACTTGGTGGGAGGGAGAGATTCTGTCAGTAAATTCTGTATATAAATTCTGTCAGTAAATTATTTCAATAAATTCTGATAATAAATTTTGTCAGTAAATATTGTCAATAAAATCTAGAAGGGGGAAATGTATTTTGAACGTAAATTTTTTGTTACCGACTTGAAGTAGAAAATAAAACTCCAGATATTATCATTTATTTCTATCTCATCGAGTCTGTCTCCGTGACAACACTTTGTTATTTATGCAAGATTTATCTCCCCGAATCTCTTCGAATTCGCCGGTGTCGTTTGCGCATGCGCCCGAATACAAAGAGCGACATGATCTGTATTTGAGATGGATAAAAGTTGCAGATTTCTTGAATATTAATAACACTCAGTAATTAGATCTAGATATATATTGATACTTTGATACTCATTACATCCTGCCCCAGTGGAATATAATATACGATCTTTAATTGTTTTTTTATGATTTAATTCGAAGGTAACGTGTCTCCAAGCCATTAGGTTTTTAGTTTATTCACCAGATATATAAATGATGTGTTCCATTACTCTGCCTCCTTGCTGTGATTAGGACATAAATTTGCCTTTTCCTCATAAACAAAAGATTTTTGTTTACCTTTCCTGTTTTCGTTATTGTTCGCCAGAAAGAGAAAAGGCAAAATGTGACAAACTTCCTCATCGAGGCCCTCCCGACGAGGTACACATTTAGACAGAGCTGTGAACTTCATCTCTAATTATCTGCCTCCTCACTTTTTCTCTTTCCAACCCAGCTGACTCAAAGACAGTCGTCTAACGAATCTTCACATCATTCTCATCTTAGGTCAACAGAGGCACACTGGATATTGAGAGAAATCGTCTATCTGCTCCCCCTCGTCCTGTTCAGGAATCGAACTCGGGTTTTCCAGTTGTGAACTAGATGCATTCTACAGGCTACGAGGCTAGAGAGAGAGAGAGAGAGAGAGAGAGAGAGAGAGAGAGAGAGAGAGAGAGAGAGAGAGAGAGAGAGAGAGAAGATGGCTGATTGTCATTTTAAACAGAACAGCTGATTGTCATATTGAGTTAAATAGCTGATTGTCTTTTTCGCCAAACAACTGATTCTGACTCTCAGGTTTATTTAAACTGATTGATTGTCAATTTTGGTTAAACATATGAATTGTCATTTTGGTTAAACAGCTGATTATGTTTTTACTTAAACAACTGATTGTTATTAGGTTAAACAGCTGATTTCATTTTGCCAAACAGCTGATTGTTATTGGGTTAAACAGCTGATTGTCATTTTTACTTAAACAGCTGATTCCATAGATGGTAAGAACCAGTGTCTTATAAACCTCTTTCCCTTGACACTTCTTTGCTTTGTGGGCCACCTTTTTTTGGGAGGGGGCCTCTCTTCCCCCTCTCCCTTCCCCCACTTCCTCCCCTCTCCCTTGCAAGGTAACGGGTGTCATAACAATCTTCCCAATTGTCAGTCTCCATTCTGAAAGCCTTCCTTGTCTCTTCATTTCCTTCAGCTCACTCTGTCAGAGTCGACATTCTACTCTTCTTATTTTCTGTTTATTTCATTTTTTTCTTTTTGATGAAAGAGATTCTTTTCATGATCACTGGCGGGAGTTGTTCATCAGGAGGATCGTTAGCTCCTGCGGTTTGTCAGCTTAATGAGGTTTTTGATCATTACTTGGTAGCATTTGGTTTGCATATCCTCTCTCTCTCTCTCTCTCTCTCTCTCTCTCTCTCTCTCTCTCTCTCTCTCTCTCTCTCTCTCTCTCATTTTGTTTGTGTTTAGATAATTCCAAAACGAATGTCTCGTGAAGATTTAATCAGCGTTTCCCCTCCTTTTGCAAAGGTAAGTCTGTAACACCAGATTAAAAAGGATGTATCATCTCCCCTTCTTAGTATTCATTGACGTAATTCTCTCTCTCTCTCTCTCTCTCTCTCTCTCTCTCTCTCTCTCTCTCTCTCTCTCTCTCTCTCTCTCTCCTTGTATAAAACTGATTCATGTTAATGGCAAACAGAGATTAAGCAACATATTAATTTCATCCCTCGTTCTTATGAGAACAGGTATTCTATTTATCTGCTAAGAGGACGAACTGCAATATACAGGCTATAATTAAGGAGCAAATGCTAATATATGTATGCAAGAAAATTCTCCTAAACAAATAGGAAGAGTAATATAAGATTTCATTCTAAACTCTGTATATGTGATCTTAAGTAAGCTTATATGCCTCTCAACTTAAAAATTATGAATAAATAAATAAATAAATCTTGAACACAATTGCCATGGCTTTCATCCTATATATCCGACAGAAATTGCCATGACTATAATCGAAAGCATTAAATAGTTCAATATTTTCATATTTAGGCCAAGGCAGCCTCTCCAGCGATCAGCATCCTACAAGCAGGTGTCCCGTCAAATTCCCCAATATTTCTGCTTCAAGACGAAGGGGTTGGGGAGGGAGAATAGGAGGGCGGGAGAAGAGAAGAGAGGGGAGTTTTTATAAAACCAACATGGAAGGCGGTGGACATGCTGTCAGCAGTTTCAGATGAGGGGTCGGGTTTATTGCTGACGGCAACGAGGGCACCGAGGAATCCATCGTTAGCAGCCATGTGGAAGGGACAGTTTCAGCCTCCAAGTGGAACAAAAACGCCACAATATATAGGAGACGACAGTCTTAGATTACCCAGGAAGCGAGTTTTCTGAGGCTGGGTGGGTCTGAAAGGAGGAGTAGTTCCTGGAAAAAGGGAGTTGGCCCTAGGAAATGAAGGAGTTTGTCTGGAAAAATAAATTGGGTCCTGGAAAGAAGGGGTTGGTCCAGGAGGAGGAGGTAGGTCCGGAATAGGGAGGGTGGGTCCTGGAAAAACTGGAGTTGTTCCTGGAAGTGAGAGGTGTGTCCTGGAAAGGGGTATGGATCCTGAAAAGGAAGGTCTGGAAAAGAGGGATAGGATCTGGAAAATGAAAGATTTAGTCCTGGAAAAGGAGGGTAGAGTCCTGGAAAAATAATGTACGTCCTGGAAAAGGAAGGGTGGGTCCTGGAAATGAGGGTTTTATCTTGGAAAAGAAGAGGTGGGTCCTGGAAAAGATGGACTGACAGCTTAAACAAATTTACATAGACTCAGAGTACTGTACTTCAACACCACAGTAAAACATACCATGAACTTGTCTAGAACTTACTTACACACACATATCACCAACATATTTGAATACAGAAGCCCGTCGACTCAGTGGAAGTCACAACCAGTGCTTCATGCTATCATCCAGCCCATGCTACTTGCAGTCAATGACTGAAATTTTCAACATTAGACTACAACGACCACTAGGTCTAAGGTCTGTCTGGAGTCAAGCCTTTAGAAAACAGTGGCCATTATGAGTGGCGGCAGTGGCCACTGAAAGTAAGCAATTTCTGTCTCCTCCTCCCTCCCTCCTCTTCCCTTCATCTCAGTGACAACAAACTTAAAAGTAATTTTATTAGTTCCTTACACCTAAACAAAGCTCCTTCCCAAAGTGCCTCCGTATTGAACACCTCATATTTCGTGTATTGTGTAAAGCTGCGTTACAGTACTTCAGATCTCCTCCTCCTCCTCCTCCTCCACGACCACCTCCTGTTTCCCTGTTTTCTTCCTTCCTTCCTTTCTTGGCCTCCTGGTTCTCCTAAGGCCTCCTCGTGGTGGCCCTCAATGGCCGCCGAAGGCCCATAACATCGTCTTCCGCTATTTTGTCTGCGGAGGAAAGACCCCGAGGGAGGATTTCGTGGGCTCTGTCCCAGAGGAAGTGAATGCGTCACAGCTGCTTTCTAACGTATCCTATTTAAGTTCCTGTCTCAGTACGCCCACTGATTTGTTCTTTGTTTATAGCATAAGAGAACTTTGTGTATCAGTGCTTGACGTTAGACTCTACATATTTGTAATGGATGAGGTCTTTATAGGCGTATGTAAATTCTTAATGAATGATTCGGTAACAAATGCATTTGTTTCATTTCACAAGATTTACACAATAAACTAACTTTTTCTATTTTCCATGTAATATTCACCTTAAATCGTCTGAATCAACAGTGTTTAAAATCTTAATGCATTTTTTTAACTGAGTCTGTTCAGCAGTGAGTAATTTCACAAATAGATTTTTGCTAAGACATTTTTTATTTATTTATTTATACTTATAAAACTGCAAAGAGACAGTTATGTCGATGAATTATGTAAATAATATGAATAATAGTTGTATTTTTTATAATATAAGATGAAACAACGTAAAAATCAAACGACTGACTTTTGCTAAACGGAGGGTGGAAGTAGATGACGTGCCAAATGTACGATGTGTCAACTTTCTCCCCATACTAGTGTCTATGGACTGTGAGTGTGTGTTGGTTTACGTCCGGTCGTCCTGCCCATTTCGTGTGTAAATACGGAACTTCGAAGCGTCATTCATGGCGGTAACAGATTTTAGAATATTCGAAAGCTGTTACTGATCTGTGTTATAAGATAAAATTTAAAAAATATCGACTACTTTAAGATGACATCATGGCTAAGTGAAACCGGTGTTTGGTCACGGCGACAAGGTAAGGCTCTACTGTACAGTACGTCAACTCATTCAGCCCCATTTTCGTGCTAAAAACGTTAAGTTCTGTTATTTATATTGTAAAATACAAATATAGGCAGCCATTTCCTATCGTTGGTAAGAATGGTTTGCCCTATGGTTTAAAGACGGACTTATACTCAGCAAAGCCAGCAGCCTAGGCCTATGTGTACGAGGCAAGATTGGTCGACCTTTTGGTTTGTAGGTTAATTCGGTTGGATTTTCGTATTTAAACATTACGTTTGAGGCTTTGAATTTGTAATATATGATAGGCAGCCATTTACTTGTCGTTATTGAATAATGCGAGTACGGTGTGCCCATTGGTTTTCATGTTCATGACGCATCTTTGGCTAAGGCATGCCGAGGTTTCAGAGACAGACAGGATTGATTGACCCCTTGGTTTGTTGGTTTAATTCAGTTGTATTATTGTGCTTAGATATTAAATTTTGAATTATATTAAATGTGCATAGACATCCATTAATTGCAGGTGTTGATTAATCCATTACTGCATAGCGACGACGTTCCTGGTAAGCCAAGCCAATTTATGTTTCGAGACATGATTAGTTAACCTGTTGGTTGGTGAAGTTAGATTACGTTTCCTTACGACATCACTGCGCTGGCTACGGCTTATCAAAGGGTATAATAGGCCTGCTTTGGACCTCGGGACTTTTTAACCAACCGATGTTTAGCAGGATGATTATAGTAGCTCAGTACATTTCTGTCAGACGCCATGTTTATTCCGTAAACAGCCCTTCACACTTCGTGCTTGCCAGTTTCGGTTGGAGGGCGGTAAACAGGTTTAGTTTCGTATTCATTTACTATTACTTCTCTATATAAAAGCTCACTTTTGGGTGACAAGGGTCTTTCCCCTTAGCAACTCGAAAGTGTCTTTAGCCACTGCACACTGGCGAGTTTGTGGCTAGGCTACTACTACTACTACTACTATCTACTGCTGCTGCGCTACTACTACTGCCTAGTAGTACTACTGCTTCTTCTTCTTCGTTTTAACGATATTTTTTCCGGTACTATATGGAATGCAAGCGATGCCTTCTTCTGAAGGACTTTGATTTGGCGTTGGGGTAGGCCGTAGCCCCGATCGGCTGCCCTGCCTGACATCGCTTATTGGCGTTGGGGTAGGCCGTAGCCCCGATCGGCTGCCCTGCCTGACATCGCTTATTGGCGTTGGGGTAGGCCGTAGCCCCGATCGGCTGCCCTGCCTGACATCGCTTATTGGCGTTGGGGTAGGCCGTAGCCCCGATCGGCTGCCCTGCTGGCATCGCTTAGACCAGTAACGATGTGCGTGTATCGTGCCAATCCCCAGCTCTACTAATAATAATAATAATGTTGTATATACTGTATTTTGATGGGCCCACGATCAAATCCACATGGATCTCATTTGTGCCATAAACTCTAAAATGTTTAAAATTTACACGATTATTGCTGTAGAACGCTTTACTGTCACTTATATTATACCTCCTGGAGTATCTTGAACTCTTTCCTAACTGGGGTTGAATCCCACTAAATGGAAGGTAAGGGGTGTTGGAGAATGTTGCCCTGATTTGCATTTTGGGGTAGAGGTGTCACCAGAATAGTTATTTTTTTATCTTTTAGAAAAATACATTAATGCGGATTTTACAGTTTGTTTCACAGTATTTGTTATTTTACAATGATAATTTCCTATTTACACGAATATAATAGAATTTACATACATTTTTTTATTTTTTTATTTTACTTTTCCTAATTTAGGATTCTTTTCTACACAGACTTTTATATGTATATAATATTTAATATTAACTAGTCTTTAGAATGCAAAACAGTATTTCTTTTCAATTTCTATAGTTATTAGTTATTTTCTCGTATATAATAGGCGTAAGATGGTGCAAGTTTAGACTAATTTCTGATGGCTTACGTCTCTCTCTCTCTCTCATAAAACATTTTGACATCATGACACATGGACGATCACCTAACGTTTGTTGCAAGCTTCTGTTAATGCTAAATCTGTGTTATGAGGATTTAGTTTTTTTACTTTTTGGGACGAATTTGAGATACTTTTGGAATTATTTTGAGAGAATATTGGGCTTTATTTTTCTATTTAACAGATATGGTACTAAATTTTATCATGCAATTATTTGAAGGGAGAAATAAATGAGTAGACAAAAGAATCCAAGTGTCTCAATATGATTTAATGAGATTTCAGGCTTGGTTACGAGGCTGATTTTGAATAAATTTATTAATTTTCGTAACAAAATCTTTTTAAACTTCACTGCAGTTTGAGGGTGATTCTGAAATAACTTCTGGTTAGTTGAGAATCGTAAGCCTGAGAAGTAAGAGCTGTTAGCTCTACAGTGAAACGACTGTTTTTGTGAGCATGTTTTGCCAGAATATAAAATGAGAGTGAATTTCACACAGACAGCTTTGTATTCTTAAATTGCTTTAAGTTATACGCCATTTATGAAATTCCGAATGATTTAAGTTGTTGGTTCTTTTCGAATTTCAATTTTCAAATTAAATGGAAATATTCAGACATTTTCCATGACAACATTTTCTTGCTTTATCGAGTAATCTGGTCGACAGTTGAATCATTTGATATAGAGTCATAATCAAGGTGCGAAATTCACTTTAAATATAGCTGGAACTGAAAAAAAAAAAAACTAGTTACAAATAAAAGACCAGTTGAAACATACGCACACACACACACACCAATGACTTTATAACCAACGGGAGTATGGAAGCAGTGTTGCCAGATGCCCTTAGCAAAATTTCTGTAGATTTTGCTCATTTTTTTCTGTAGATTGAATGAAATTTCTGTAGATTATTCATATTTACTTTATTTGTTTCTAATACAAATATTCAGAAGTTACTGATGCATAACTAAAAAAAATAGCATAAGTGATCCTTTACAGACATGCTTTAGCCCTAACTGAAATTATGATTTGATGCATAAATTTGCATAAATAATATAAATGTTAGTCTTTTATATGTAATTTTACTTTACCGTAATTTTAGAAATGAATAATGCGACAATGCAAAATATTCTAGGCCTAGAAAGAACGACAATAATGAAAACAAAATTATATGCCATAATTAATGATATAGATACTTAGCAAGTTATTAGTAAAACAAAAATATTAGTTCACTTATTGTACTCATAATTACTACACTAGACTGGGAAGTATGTTGTTGTTGGAACTTGAAAATTATCATACTAATCCTCATCACTATCCTCAGTATCCTTAATATTACCCTTCTTGCCATGCTGCTATTGAATTTATCTACTTAATGGTATCTATTTATGGATTATAACACTTGCAGCTGCTGTATAGAAATCTTTTCGTGTGCAACACTCCACTGGTGGTTTCTGTGGCTAACCTATTCCTTTATTTAGTTTTAAGCCTATTCACGGCCGAAAATGCTCTTTCAACCGTTGCACTAGAGTGTGGGAGACACAACAAGTTTAACATGAACTTCGATAAAAGAGGAAAATGGGGATCTCCATTTCCCAGACTTTGCATCTCTTACTTTTATCCAGAATGTAACTGCCATTTCATCACTAGAACTAGTCAGTAGCTCTGAGCTTAGCAGTGATCCTCATCACGTGCGAGGTCCTCCACCCCTCTAGAGCAATTTAAACATGCATAGGATGCACAAAAATGCAAAAGAATGGCATATGCATCCAGCATGATAAACAGTCTGGAATATCCTTTTGAGCATGACAGATAATGAGTTTTGTGTCCTAATTACATTGCTTTCCATCAGATAAAGCCAATCACATGTTAGATTTGTATGGAATTTCATGATCATTAAAGAATTTCACAATAGAGTTATACAGTGAAACTGCTGTGGCATTTTGCAAGGGAATTGGGCCAAGAAAGCAATCTTTTACCTCATCATTCATAAATGTCCTAGCAATCATGCAAAGATGCTTTATACAACCCTTGTCTGTGCTTTCGTCAACAATGAGTGAAAATTTCGAACTTCGTAAGTGCTCAACCAGAAGCTGAAAACTGTGTTCTCCTGTTACATTTCTCACAATAGAAGTTAATTTTGTGCGACCACACTGAATATGTTTAGCAATATCTGAATCAGGACATAAAGCTTTGATGAGATCTGGCATGTGTTCGATAACTCTAATTGGCAAATCATGCTCACAAATAAAAGTGGCAAGTTTGATTTCACTTTCCTTGACAGCATCATCTAATTTCTTCTTACCTGACACTGAAGGCATACTAAGAACAGATGGCTGCTTAGCTAACTGATGAACAATTCTGAACGTGTTTTCCCAACAGCATGCTTTCAAGTCAACTTTACCTCCACCTAATGAGATAGACGTTACATGCAGAACAATAAGCAAACAAATGTTGCTGAACTTTCTTTAAGCCATCCATGAAATTCTTGTTCTGATTCCCAAGACTTGGTGTATTTCTGCAAATATCTCCTTTTCTTTTGAGAGGGTTGCCCAGATTGTTTACTAGTGCCTTCACCAGGGTCATCATTCTTTGAGGCCATGTTAAGACAAATGCAAGTCACCCCTGTAAAGAGTAAGGACACAAGCCCTTGTGTAATTACTTGTGTAAAAAGTCATAACATTAGTTTATAGTCATTAAAAAAGCACCATATAATAAACTAAATGAATCAACCATGTTTTCTTGTCAAGACAGTGACAAAAAAAAAAAAAAAAAAACACCTGGTGAATGTATTCTGAGCAAGGCTGGCGTCTCAGTGCGGAAAGGTGTAAATTTTGATGAATTTTACTAAATTACGGTACGGTGCAATTCGAGTACGGAAAAATTAGTAGTAATAGTAGTAGTAGTAGTAGTAGTAGTAGTAGTGGTAGGGAAATATTAATCGTTATTATACATTACTATATTGAGTAACTATTTGATTATTATTATTATTATTATTATTATTAGTAGTAGTAGTAGTAGTAGTAGTAGTAGTAGTAGTAGTAGTTGTAGTTGTAGTTGTAGTTGTAGTTGTAGTTGTAGTTGTAGTTGTAGTTGTAGTAGTAGTAGTAGTAGTAATAGTATTTATCTTTTGACAACTGTATATTCTTTAAACTATAGCCCTAAACTATAGTTGTTTAGTTTTTAAGTCTACGTAATATATTTACATATATATTAAATGATAATCTATCGTCCTTTCTAAAGTGTTGCTTCGCTAATTCACGCCGGTTACTATTAAAATGTTCATTAAGAGAGGATCTTGCTAATATATATGGAACGATAAAAGTACGAAATTACGGTACGGTATATTTAATGTACCAGATAATTTTTGGAAGATAAGTGAGGGTACGGTACGGTATAATGGTACAGTATTTCAGCCAAATAGGAAGTACAGAAAAACATTCCTAACCGTACCGTACTACCAGGCCAGCCTTGATCCTGAGCAAGTAAGTAAGATATCCTATTTACAGTTTTCGATCTAATAAATAGTAATCAATTTTATCCATATCAGAATGAACTACTAAGAAATGTTAGTATTCTTAGGAAACCAACCTCGATTACAAAATCTATTGTGAAATGAACTCCAGATAAAGTTTCATGTAAGATTTATAATGTGTAATGACAGAGACTCTGGTCACACTGCACTGGTGAGAGAAACAGAAACGTTCCCGAGGAGTCCATCCAGTGTGTGAATTGAACACGTATGAGTCGGTATGGCACATGTCCGCTTAGAGGCATCGAGTAATGCAATCGAATCGTCCCCGCAACACCAAATACATTGGTATCATTCATATTCGATTTAAACTTTTTTTTCTTTGATGGACAGATATTAGAATTTAAAGATTACTGCTTTATCAGGGCAATTTCTTGAGAATTTCTGAGTCATGTGCAACAAAATCCAGTAGATTTATGATGAAAATGAAAAAAATTCTGTATTTCTGTAGATTTGTGGAAAATCCAGTAGAAATACAGAAATTTCTGTAGATCTGGCAACACAGGCGCTAGGCACCAAATGCACGGTTGATGTGAGTGTACTATAGGCCTGTGTGGATTTTAAATGAGAAAATAAAGAGTAATCAAATTAATAAACGTTAGGTTATCAGCAATATGAGAAAAATCATCATTATTTACAAAAAGTAAAGTGAGCACGAAATATGAGCATGACAGGTATTTTAGTAAATCGTATCGACGCTTGGGCAAAAATACGATGAAAGTCAAATTCTTCAGGTATAAAACAAATCAGGGCCTTGATGAAAACCATGACCACAGTATAGAGAATACTTGAAGATTATTTCAAATATAGCGTATCCTATTTCCGGGAAGTCTGTTCCTGTACGGGGACCTCATCCTTCTTCAGAGGTCTAGGACGAAGAAACGTTGGCAACGCTGCCTAGCGCTGCCCGCCCACGACGTTCCTGATTGGCTAGTGGTCAGCCAATCAGCGCTGAAAGCCAGTGCACTGCTGTCTCTCAAAGCTCAGGAGAGTGAACGTCGCTTCGAGACCTGAGGAACACGTCTTTCAAAGTTATAACTTTCATTAAACCTCAGTTTTACCAAGAATGTTGTTTCCCGGTTCATCACTAAACATGTCAAACCCGTGGTTGAAGTATTATAATGATATATGAATTATTTACTTCAATAAACTTAATGGTAAGATATTTGGTAGTGAAATAAACAAGAAATTTTTAATGATAGAATGTATTCTTTCATTCCTTACATGGCATCGCAGTGCATTCATCATTAAATTATCGTCTTGTGTCTCATAAAATTTCGTAGCTTAAATGTCATGGATGGCAATGCTACCTAAAAAGTATAGGTAGGGCTATCAATCAGTAATAGAAATAACAAATGTCGATTAAGAATATTAAAATTTGCGGGGATGCACACAGACTATAGCCTATCCCGGGCAACCAGCCAGCTCTTTCTTTACACATTCCTTACTTCTAGAGGAATCTCTTGCTTTCGCTTGTTATTTGGGGCCGTACTTGAATGACGCTTGTATGTCAGGTCTTGCATTCTAGTTCAATAAACGAGCCTAGGATTATGTAATGACTCGTCTATGGCCCTCCGAATAAAGAGGTAACTTCACTACACGGGTGCGACCAGCTGCACTTGACAATAGGCCTACGGTAGCGCCCTATCAGGGGCCGCGATACGGAAAACAATTGAAATGAGTAATTATAGACTACGTAGATACATAGAAAAGTATGGTATGTGTATGTAACTATTTTTGTAGGGGGGCGAGGAGGCTCACAATATTAGTAGTGTAGCTGATTGCAGATGGCCATGGACGAGTCATTACATAATCCTAGGATCGTTTGATGAACTAGAATGCAGATCTGACATACAAGCGTCATTCAAGTGTGGCCCCAAATAACAACAACAGCAAGAGATTCCTCTAGAAGTAAGGAATGTGTAAAGAAAGAGCTGGCTGGTTGCCCGGGATAGGCTATAGTCTGCATGCATCCTGAGCGGTACAATAATCGCTTGCTTGTTATTTTCATATTGATTGATAGCTACCCATACTTTTTAGAGTAGCATTACCATCCATGACATTTAAACTGCAATTTTATGAGACAAGATTGATAAATGATGAATGCACTGCGATGCCATGTGAGAATGAAAGAATACATTGTATCTTTAAAAATTTCTTGTTTATTTCTGCAAATATCTTACCATTAAGTTTATTGAGTAAATAATTCATATCATTATAATCATTCAGCCATTGGCTTGACATGTTTAGTAATGAAATTGGGAAACACTACTATTCTTTGGGTAAAACTGAGGTGTAATGAAAGTTATAACTTTTGAAAGACATGTTCTTCAGGTGTCGGAGCGTAAATATTCACTGTCTGGAGCTTTGAGAGAGACTGCCGACTGGCCATTTTCCAGCGCTGTGATTGGCTGACCACTGGCCAATCAGGAGCGTCATGAGACGGCGCTGAGCGCCAAATGCACGGGTGATGTGAGATATTGCTGATGCCGTCGCCGGTCAACAGAATAGTGCTAATTAGTAGTCCGTTCCAGAGTGTTATAATTATAAGAATTATGACAAGGAAACTCGATAGCTACATTTATCTCGGGCCAGGGTTATGATTTAAGTAATCGAAAAGGAAGCGATAAATGATTGGTGGTTTTGGCTTTTGCTTAAGAATGAGGACATAAAAGTGAAAAATAACTGTATCTTTAACAAAATATAAATATACTAAGAAAAATAGGTTTAAACAATTAAAAAGAAAGTGATACAAATCAGTAGGAAGAAATGAATGTTAATATGCGAGGGAGGAGGAGGAGGAGGAGGAGGAGGAGGAGGAGGAGGAGGAGGAGGAGAGAGGAGGAGGGGAGAGGAGGAGGAGGAGGAGGAGGAGGAGGGAGGAGGAGGAGGAGGAGGAGGAGGAGGAGGAGGAGGAGAGAGGAGGAGAGGGAGGAGGAGGAGGAGGAGGAGGAGGAGGAGGAGGAGAGGAGAGGAGGAGAGGAGGAGGAGAGGAGGAGAGGAGGAGGGAGGAGGAGGAGAGAGGAGGAGGAGGGGAGGAGGAGGAGGAGAGGAGGAGGAGGAGGAGGAGGAGGAGGAGGAGGAGGAGGGAGAGGAGAGAGAGGAGGAGGAGGAGAGGAGGAGGAGGAGGAGGAGAGGAGGAGGAGGAGAGGGAGGAGGAGGAGGAGGAGGGGAGGAGTGTGTTGGTGGGGGTGGGAGTGGAGGTGGGTGGAGTGGGTGGGGAGGGTGGGGGCTGTTAGGGCAAGGCTACGTTGGCCCAATTTGGGAGTCAAGTGAGAAGAGTGGTTTAGGGAAATGGTGCCAGATGTACGGATGATGGCGCTTCTCGGCTTCCCCGGGAAAATAAAAACAGAAGTTGGATTAGGAAGCAGAGAAGAATACTGGATGCAGAGGTGCCTATTTCATGTATGAATAAGAGAGAGAGAGAGAGAATATTTGTCTCGTAATGATGTGATGACTGCGTGGTTCATATTGTCCTTAATTCAGTGTGTCCTAATAAATGGAAACAGATAGTGCACTGCGGTCTAAGACAGCTATTATATTTAATCTGTAATGTTGATATAGTTGCAATACTTGTCGATTGTTTAAACTTTGGGAGATTTTACTAACATCAGAAGTAACAGTTTAGTTTCTTATGTAAATTTTTATTGTAGATAATTTTCCCCCACTAAGGCCCAAATACGATACGAACCATTATTGCAACTTAGTCTCATTTAACGGCGTCAAAGTACATTTTTATATCAATGCTAAAAAAATGACTGGTCATGGAGACTGGATTTTAAAGCTGTTTTGCTCAGGTTGAAATAACGTTTCTAATGACCTTTCACTTTGCGGGCTAGTGATGCTCTGGAGGACATACTTTTCTCTCACAGACTTCTGAAAATAATGTGGCTGATATTTCGTTCCGTTTCATTATCATTTTTATATATTTTTCAATCACCTTTACTCGAGTGTTGTGGTCAGGCGATATTTAACATCTACAGCCTTGTCTCTTCTTCTTCCATTCATATGATAAGAATAACTGCTATTTCACAAGAATTTGCTCAGATAAGTCACTGTTGATTTATATGATCATTTTTGTTTTCCTTCAGCCAGTCAAGGTCTGTCTAGAATTGTAACTTAGTCCGTTTTATATCTTGAACACACTGGCCTAGTGCTAGGCTGACTTTCCTTTGTCTATTTTTTTGTTTGGTTTTATGAACTTTTTTACTACAAGGCTTGTATTTACTTTTCCTTTTGTTTTCAGTAATTCCTGAAGTTTAATCAGCTCACCTATTTCCAGAACAATGACACACAGAGGTTAGAAATAGGGCATCTATGAATTATTGGTGTGCTTTGTGAAGGAGTTTCTCCTGCCTGGCAGTCAGGCTCTTAACTGACGAGCCTGAGGACAGCTGAGGCAGACGAGAAACGTCTCATTAGCAACGAAGAATTTTTCACGTTCATCTATCCTGTTGTCTCAACCCAGAGCAGACTACTTGTAATTGGGCACTTTAAAAGAATAACCACGAGTCTCCAGTCTAGATGAAAATACCGAAACATTTATTTCGAACTGTTGCCGTGCTACTTTAGATATTATGATTTATAAAGTAGAAATGTGAGATCGAATTCAGATCTCTGTCATTCGTCGTTCCTCCTCCTTTCATGAAAGCAAACGCACCTGAGGATATTTCTTTTGTTCCATTCTTATTCTTTTTTACCTTTTTTTAAGTAGCTTTGTTTTCTTTTCCTACGTTAATTAATGCGCGCTGGATGAAAAGTTTAAATAAACATCATTGGAAAAGATCAAAGGGACTGAAAGGTTTTCTGAAGACTTTTGAGTAATACTCCAGACAGTTTCTTGGAAGTTTTTTCATTCTACTTTTCAGTGAGAATTGCGAAAGAATTAGCCGTAATTACATTGCCGCTCTTGCTGATAAAATTATAATTAATCTCATATCTATTACACTTAAAAGTAAGTCTTCTTTTATTCATTTGCATACATTTATCATTTAATTATCAATTTTATTTAGGAAGTTTTCGAATTGGGGACCTTTTCCAGGGTCTTTCGTGTCTAGGGGAGTTAATGAGAATACCCTTGGGGTATTCTGATTAACTTAATAAGTATCTTGTTTTCTATATTAATTCAACAGCTCTGACATAATGTTAACAAGCGTTCGTTACGTAAGTTTGCAGTTTTGCATGTGCAAGAGCCTTGCAGCTCTTGATGTATTTCATCGGTTTTCAGTTTTGTGCAAAAATCTGTAGATTCTGGTTATGAAGGTTATGATAACTGGTCTTCTCTTCAGTGATTCTTTTGAATGTGTTAAACATGAGGACCTTGTTTCCAGTCTTAGATGGATGGGTATTTGGGGAGCATTTCCTAGTGTTTTGCAAACTTGGATGGGTATTGATTGAGAAATTTGAATTTTTTTTTATTATAAAGCAGAGTAATTGTTGATCGTATTTCACCAGTGTCATCTCCAGTATCCCTTTGGGTAGGTGTTGTTGGCCCAGTGCTGTTGAAATAAAAGTGCACAATATGGGATTTGGCCACAGAAACAACCTTGTTTCATTTGCAGATGATGATACTCTACTTGTATCAATCATATGTGCTGAGTGTTGACCTGTTCATGTTGAATCTCGTAACAGATTTTTATGCAAATTATAGAGATGAAATACAATTTTAACAACACCCAAAGTATGATTAATAGTAGGTCAGGTTATCTGAGTGATATCTCTCACTTCATTTATTTAGAAACGTTTTCAAATGTTGACACAATTGCAGAAAATTCTGTAATTCTGGGCTTGAATCGCGACCTTCAATTCACTCTCTAAAGGTCAGGAACTTGAAAATGAAGACTTCGGAAAACAATTACATTCTTTGAAGATGAAGATAAATTAAGACCCTTTTTTGCGTGATGAATCTTGGCATAATGTTAGAAACTCACTTCAAACACTTTACTAGTTAAATTCCTCGGAAAACTTCAGGATTTCAAATGCATTTCCAACAGTCTGCGAGGACTTATCACACGAGAAAAGGGTCATTTTATCCTTAACTTGAAAGTACTAACTTTAAGTTTCACTTCAGATTAACAGACTATCAACGACAACACACCAGTGATCTTAGAGTTTTAAACCTTGCAAATCATTTTTTTTTTAAGATCAGTGCCTGTGAACACAGATTCTTAACAATATTCAGTATATATACAGTAGTTTTGGCAGGGACTCGTTTCAATGTCAACAATGTGGCGTGGACCTTGGTCTTGTTGAGAATGAGGAGACTTGCGTAATATTCTCTCTCTCTCTCTCTCTCTCTCTCTCTCTCTCTCTCTCTCTCTCTCTCTCTCTCTCTCTCTCTCTCTTTGTTAGTGTTCATTTATTTTGAATAATTTTTCACTTATTGGGATTTTGTCTTTGTCCCTGTTGTCCGTGTTGTGACGCCAGTTTTTAGCAGTAAAAAATCAATCAGTCCCTGATGTCCATAACTCTGACCTTTATTTTCAAAGGGGGCTGGGGGGCGGTGTCCGGCTAATCACTCTTTCTCGGGTAGTAGCTAGGTAATGGTGTAAGGTGCAAATATTGTCGATATATGTAAAAATCTATCATTGAAAATAATTGTTCAGAGCGTGCGATTTGCAATGTATTTTCAACGGAAATAAGTCTATTCCATAACTTATTACCTTTTTTGAAGCAAGTAAATTCGCTCTTATTCACAAGTACAAAGGTATTCTATGCTTTCCTTCATAACCATCGTGGTTTGTGAATATTTTTCGAAATTTTTTACCATGATTTTATTAGTTATGGTTTGTGAGAGAAACGTCCTCACGCTTGGCGATTGAGAGTAAAAACATACAAATCATGGCGAAGACATTAAATTGACGACAGTAATGAATAGTAAACAATAGCGAGATGATTTTAGTTTTGACACTGACCTCTCTTCTATATATATATATATATATATATATATATATATATATATATATATATATATATATATATATATATATATTTTATATCTAAGTAATAAAAACTACCTGCTTTTCCTCCCTGTTTTCCCCACACTTATATACGTATTTTTATTTATAGGAATAAGCTGCATCATCCAGAGTATCATTTTTCAACCGGAGGACCACCCCCGCCCCCTCACCCTCCCCCACCCTCATAGAGGCCTCCATGGTCCTCATGAGAGAAAACATATTGGAACACATGGATTCTATGGATAGAATACCCCTGCATGGACCACTCCCAAGGATTCTCGCTCTCTCTCCCATTTGCAGATTCATTTATTCCATTTCTGTCGAGTCTCGGGAGAGTGAGTTCTGGCATATGGTCTGTCTCTCCAACCGTCTGAACATCTAATTCCTTTGTGGTGTCTTACGGAGAGAGAGAGAGAGAGAGAGAGAGAGAGAGAGAGAGAGAGAGAGAGAGAGAGAGAGAGAACTAGTGAAACTGTATACACATTTTATACGCAGGCATACCCACTATGTATATAAATTTATGTTTGTAGTTTGTATATTTATATATATATATATATATATATATATATATATATATATATATATATTATATATATATATATATATTCAGAAAGCTACATACCCTTTAATATATACCTCGGAAATAATATATTTTCATATATGTTACCGAAGGGGAATTTTTAGCTGATAATAAGTATGTCCCGTGGGATCGAACCACCGACGGACGAGGAATTTATGTCGAACTCAGGTGTTTTGCGTTTGGTATATATGCGTTTGTTGTATATATCACCGTGATTCATATACAATCAGATTCTCGTCCGTCGGTGTCTCGATCCCACGGGACGGTGGACTTATTATATCCCTTCGGTAACATATATTATATATACGTTATATATGATATATATATATCATATATATATATATATATATATATATATATATATATATATATATATATATATATATATATATATATATATATATATATATATATATATATATATATATATATATATATATATATATATATATATATATATATATATATATATATATATATATATATATATATATATATATATATATATATATATATATATATATATATATATATATATATATATATATATACATATATATGTGCGTGTGTGTTTATGTACGTGTGTATGTATGTATGTATGTATGTGAGCCCGCTAGCATGAAAGTTATGTTACTATCCTCATTAGTATATAATAAGTACAGATCATATCTGAGTATATGCTTCTTTGCTGATATGGATAGGAATATATTATCATCATATTTAATTTCTTTTTGAACGTTTTCTTCGAAGCCTCTGGATCCTAGCTGAAATATCATCACTAAATTCCTATAAGGAAAAGGTTTTTAAGGAGTGAAAGAATTCCCTAATATATAACTAATCTCTCTCTCTCTCTCTCTCTCTCTCTCTCTCTCTCTCTCTCTCTCTCTCTCTCTCTCTCTCTCATGCGTTTTAAACTTATTGTATTCACGTAGGCTCACTTCTCAATGCAAGAATTGCAGCTTTGTTAAGTTCTCTTGACATGTAGCCAGACTGTAAAAGCTCTGATCGCTTGTGTTTACATCGTCATCTGGACAAGTATATACTTCCTGGAAAAAGGTTGCTTAGACAATAACACTGAGCGAGTGACCCAGAAATCAAAGGAAAATGAAGCGAATAAGAATCTAGCTCAAAATACCCAGTGGCCTTAAAAGTGAAACTTCTTTTGCATCAAAGCGAACCTCCCCCCACCGTTTGTTTTTTATTTTTTTTAAGAGGCCGTTGTGGGAGGCTACGCTCGCCTTTCTGAGGAATACTTTGTGAGCCTCCTCCTCCTCCTCCTCCCCCTCCTCCTCGAGTGGAGAGTAACCTCTTGAACAGCCAAACCCCGGCACACTAATACACACACACTATCCATCCCTGAAGAGCAGCGAGCGAGAAGACGCTTCCAGGAGGGTTAATTAACAAGAATTTCTTGCACTGATGGTGTCTATATATAAGAAGATTTTTTTTTTTTTTTTTTAGTTTTTAATATTTTTATGCGGCCGCTTTACCTGCCGGGGTCATCTACTAGTAACAGCATTAGGAAAACATGATGTCATTGGAGCCACCCTCAGCTGAGGGGAATTTATAGATAGCGATTGACGGATTTCCTTTGATTCATTCTAATGAAATGTCAGGTTTTGTGAAGTTGATATAGACAAGCAGAGGAGATGTTTGAGCTGGATGACATTATGAGCACTATTTGAGTGAAAGATTACGTGATTTTTTTTCACAAAATTATAATTTATTTTTTAATCAACCCTTTGATTAGACTGTTTTGATACAGTACAGTTACAGTATGACCTTGTGGGGCATTTAAGACATTGGCGCATTTTGAAAAAAAATTGATTTCTTTGTATGATTGTTTGTGTAATCTGAGTGAGAATTAATCATGTGAACTTATAAGGCGCTATATTTCTTTGTAAGGTGTACAGGAGAATCGAGTTCCAACACCTGATTTCAAATTATTTATTTTCTGTAGTATACTGATTTACTTTTCCTCTATGCTTTAATACTCTCTCTCTCTCTCTCTCTCTCTCTCTCTCTCTCTCTCTCTCTCTCTCTCTCTCTCTCTCTCTCTCACAGGTGATATTTGGTTTTTCACCCTTTTCAATGCTACAACCCACAAAGGAAACTTTTTATATTATCCATTTTCTGTCCGCCCTCAGATCTTAAAAACTAACGAGGCTAGACGGCTGCAAATTGGTATGTTGACCATCCACCCTACAATCATCAGACATACCAAATTGCAACCCTCTAGCCTCAGTAGTTTTGATTTTATTTAAGGTTAAAGTTAGCCATAATCGTGAGCCTTGGTTAAAGTTTCATGGGCCACAGCTCATGCAGTGTTATACCGAGACCACCGAAAGATAGATCTATTTTCGGTGGCCTTGATTATATGCTGTATCGGCTGTACAGAAAACTCGATTGCGCCGAAGGAAACTTGCAAACTTCCACATTGAAAATATAATTATGGCTAATTATATTACTTCTCTTTCATTGCAGGGTGAGTGTTCCACTTCATTTCAGCAGAAAGTTGAGGTAAGATGAATACAGTATATATATCCTCACATTTGGTATATAGTGAAGGTGTCCCCAAATTGCAAGAAGCACGGGATCCTCCCTTGGCCTCTTCCTTGCAGTTATAGCTGTCGGTGTCCCGTGTACTGTATGTTTAGTTAATGTCCTTATGACTTCATTGTTGAAAATATTTGCTAGTCATGAAAAGTTACTAATTAGATATAGTGGTACCCGTTTATATTTTATTATATTTAATTTTTTTGCGGGAGTCGGCTAGGCGTCATGTAATGATAAAGCAGAGATATTTTTCTATTATGCTTCAAAGAATATAACGTCAGTTGTCATTCAGATCATTCAGTTATTTGCGATTACTGTTTATGCAATATCATATCATATCTCCTGGTTGAGAGCATCGTCCAACGGGAAATAGAAATTATTTACAATTCACGTAATCAACCTGTTACTGACCGCCATTATTTCTTAATAAAAGAGACAGAACCCATTTTAGTGCATATTAGTAATAAATGTATTGTAATAATTCACAATATTCGTATTTGTCATTTTGGTCGTTGTATCAGTGAATTTCCATAACGTTGTGAAAGTTCAATATTTTCGTTGCCTATTAAAATAAAAATGTGTTTGATTTCGCAGTAAGTCTGTTCTGGGCGTTTTTGTTGAGTGTTTGGTTTAGATGAAATGTTCAGGCAAATAATAAGAGTTTGCCTCCTGTGCGGTGGAATTTCACTCTTGCTCTTTCAGCTTTGGTTGGGACCCAGCGACGCCACGTTTTCTTTTCCTCTTAGTGTTTTATTTGCTACTGCCATTTGGAAGGTAATATCCTGTTTGTTACTTACGCGCTTGGAATTACAAAACCATTAACTCGTATAACGTTTGTTTGTTTCGTTCCATTTTTTTTTTTTGTGTATGTGTATGCGTACTTTTAAATTCCCCCTGTGTGTTTGTTTTACCTGTAAAAGTAATGACACACTCAAAAGTATATATGTGTACATTTTATGATTCAACTCAGTAGTATTTGAGGAATGTCATTTTTTAAATTTGATTCCTTCTGTTTTTCCAAATGCTTACAACCATTTTCATTCAAGAGGTTACTGTAGGTCTGCCATTTGCATCATAACCTCTGCTCCTCCTTAATGGAATAAAGCGTAATAGTGAGTGACATAACACAGAAAATAAACTCTTCTACTTCCTTTGTTGAGTCATGGCCATTCTATTCCAAAACGACATAATACCATATCGCCATACCGTTAATACCCAAAGGCAGCTGTTCAGTCCCGCTTCTTAAGAGGCAACGTCCCGTAATGAAAACCCTCTTCTCTTCTCTTCCTCCTGTACGCTTTATATATCTCAAATATTCTTTTTTACGACCTGGAAGAACTTGAGTGCAAGCGTAAAAAAGGTGTAATGGTGCATATTCGATAATGTCTATTGATGACAAAGCGAACTCGTACTTCACGTCCATTTGAATCTGTCGGCAAGTGCATTTCGCATTATGATTAAAGACGTCAGCTCAGATTTCTTTGTGTTATTTTGTTGGCATGGCCTCCATTTTGGAATAATATGTCGTTGTGAACACCCAAGCTTTCGTGCTTAAGTAGGTCTTGGGATGGGATGCTGTGAAGTGTCACAGACCCTAATATATTGTAGCCTTATTGAATGTCTTGTTTACATGAGAATTTTCCAGTTATATATTGGTGAAAATAGTTTCTAAATTGAAGATGTGAAAAGGAGCTAGATCAGTGGAACGAAAGTGATGCAAGATGAAGGTGAATGGTGCTGCTGAGGAGTTTCTGTGTAGGTGTCAGAGGCAGCACTGATATTATGCCAGTTTTCTGCACAGAGGGCTTATCAGGATTCAGCTGTCAGAGTACACACCTAAATGGCCAGCGGTCGTTGTCTTGTCCTTGCTTCAGATCCATTTCATGTTAGGGAAAGTGTCTCAGTGTTGAATTATAATATATATATATATATATATATATATATATATATATATATATATATATATATATATATATAGCACGTTTTTCTAAGATGAGGTTGCTAGCCCCCTATCTTCTATACCCAGGTTTACAAACCATCACTTTCAGCTAGCTCCCGTGTACTTTAATACTGACTGGTGTCAACCGGGTACAATAAAGTTAAAGGTTTTACCTAAAGCTCACTCCGGGATAGAGTTGATGACGTACATTTACAGGGGCACCACAATTATCAATATATATATATATATATATATATATATATATATATATATATATATATATATATATATATATATATATTGTGTGTGTGTGTGTGTGTGTGTGCGCGTGTTTTTGTGTATACACAGACATACACATATATATGTATAGATATTAAAAAAGTTCCACTGATATCTTTCTTCCGCCTTCTGCAAAAAGATTAGATTGCAAAGCTGCTTTATCTGACTGTGACAGTAAATGATTTTCTGGTCACAACGTCAGGGAAATATTATACACTTCCTTGTGTGCCCCATCTCTTCGTGCTTGGATCTAATGGCAGCCTCAGGAATTTATGGACCCACTGCGGGCAATCACAAATATTGCCCTGGGTCGCCGCGGGACGGAATTTCAGAGACAGTGAGCGGGGAAAGATTAATCTGCGAGAATGACTAAGGAACAGTTTCTCTGGCGTTCGTGGTGTCAAGGAAGGTTTGGAGAGGAACATAACATGGTTCTGTTTCTGTCATGCTTTACGAAGCGTAGAATGCTTTACCAAACGTCTTCTAGAATTTAAAGGTTCTTTGCCGGTAATTATAAGTGAAAATATTATTTTTTTAGTTACTAAACTTCTTTTACCGGATGTGTGTCATGAAAATGATGTTGCATTTTACTTTGTTGAAATGATATTTATTTCTAAATAATTTCAGGCAAATGAGTTGGCGAAATTATTCAAATTGCCTTCGCTTATGTTTTAGGATAAATCGTTAGATAATGTATTTTGTGGAATTTATATAAGAATCTCTAACAAAAGCCTGAACTGGGTTGCTGCCCTACACTGTAAACTGTCTTAGTGCTTGTTCCATGTACAATCATTCAATTTACTAGTAACCTACTGAACATAGAAAATTTTACATACAGTTTGTCAGAAAATTGTAAATGTCTTCATGCACTGTTTTCTATGCATCTTCAGCAAATGCAATTAAGACAGCCTCGTTACCTATTATTCATTTTACTAAACCAATAACGTCCCTAAACCTGACATTTATATCGGAAAACGGGAAAGCTATTTTTCGCTTTTAATTTGGCTCGGTTTCAGTAGTTGAATGGAGCAGTTACAAATTTGCAGAGTGGGAAGCGTTTAGCTTCTTATTTGTGAATTATGTGAAAAATATAACGGATGGAAAACACGCATATTGAGAGAGAGAGAGAGAGAGAGAGAGAGAGAGAGAGAGAGAGAGAGAGAGAGAGAGAGAGAGAGAGAGAGAGAGATGTTAGCCTCTTTGAGGCAAAATAACGAAAGATTTTAAAGAATATCTTCTTACGTTATCTTCCTCCGGAATTCTTTGGATATATATATATGTATATGTATGTATATATATATATATATATATATATATATATATATATATATATATATATATATATATATATATATATATATATATGTATATATATATATATATATGTATATATATATAATATATGCTAGTCTCTTGGAATCATAATAACGAGTTTTTTTCTAATGAATATGTT
This sequence comes from Macrobrachium rosenbergii, assembly GCF_040412425.1. Lineage (NCBI taxonomy): Eukaryota > Metazoa > Arthropoda > Malacostraca > Decapoda > Palaemonidae > Macrobrachium > Macrobrachium rosenbergii. The sequence continues at coordinate 1,487,994 of NC_089789.1, read as the reverse complement.
ATTATGTTATCCTACTCTTAAGTTCTTGAGAGAGAGAAAGAGAGAGAGAAGGTAGTGTCAAGGATTTTTTCATATGGCATTTTCGTCCTCGCTTAGAACCAAATATTGTCCCTTACTTCCTCATTTCATCTGAGTCCCCTATTTCCTCTCCCAACAAAATCTAATGATTTCCTTAAACTCCTTCAATCGTATCCCTTTCTGACAAGATTTCAGAGTGAAATCGTCATCTGAGCTACGTTGAATTAATCGCTTAATCAGCCCAGGTCGAATGCACAGAACATGGAATAAGATTTTTTCCTTTGTAATGAAGTTTTTTTTCTTTCAGAAAGAAATTTCTTTCATCTCCATCACGTATTTACCGTGGCAGACTTTCTCTTGATGTTCTTGGCACTTTTTGTAGGAATTCCAGTATTACTTAATAAAAATTCATTATATGGCTTCCCTAACAGCTTATTGAATTTTCTGTATATGCTGTTCAATGCTCATTTTCCATTCATATCCTTTCAGTTCTATTTATGTAGTAGAAGAAAAGATGGGGCCGGGGAAGACTTGAGAGCAGAATGAAGAACTGGGAATAATAAGCGAAGATGATGGAAGGGAGAATGCGTTAGAGGAAGAGGGAATATCCGGTGGTATAATGTGATAAAAATAATGCTAGGAATAATTATATTAATAATAACTCCTTTGTTCCACAGGTAACATTGAGTATTGCAAATAAATTTGACCATGCTGGAATGACTATGCTCAAGGCTGTGATAGTTGCATTACTGGTGTTGCCTAATTTTACATGCTTAAGTTAAAATAAAAACGATAAATCAAATGATAATATGGTAATTGTAGTGATAACAATAATTGTATAACAATGACACACATACATATATATATATATATATATATATATATATATAGAGAGAGAGAGAGAGAGAGAGAGAGAGAGAGAGAGAGAGAGAGAGAGAAGTTAAGTATACCTTAGCTTTACCAGACCACTGAGCTGATTAACAGCTCTCCTAGGGCTGGCCCGAGGGATTAGACTTATTTTACGTGGCTAAGAACCAATTGGTTACTTAGCAACGGAACCTACAGCATATTGTGGAATCCGAACCACATTATAGCGAGAAATGAATTTCTATCACCAGAAATAGATTCCTCTTCATCAGCCGGCCGGGGAATCGAACTCCGGTCTAACGAGTGCCGGTCCACAGCTCTACCGACTCACCCAACGAAGAGCTGAGAGAGAGAGAGCGAGAGCAATATTATTTATGATAAATTTTAAAAATTTTGACCGCACTTAAAATAAAGTTTACTTGAATTCTAAAGTTGTAGCAGGTAAAACTTGCACGCACTTAATGGTTATAGATATTGCTGGTAGATGAGGCAGCGGATGATAACCTAACTATATCAGGAGTAAGTTCAAACTTTTGATCTATGAATTACCTGAACTTTATACGAGTATATTCTTTTGAATAACGTCATTCTAATTTCATTTTATGATGTCGAGTGATTCATTCCATTAAAAAGAACCTATGATAATATCATTTATCACTAATTTATCATTCATCATTAATTTTTGTTCCGGTTCTAGGGATTTGTAGTTCATTCTGGCGCCTGTACTTCATCTGTCATGTGAGAATAATAATTATCAATCAGTGGCCTGGAGGTTTCTGTCCATAATATACCCAGCAACCATTTAAACATAATGCCATGTAGCTCATTCACTTTAAGCTAACATAACTCTCTTACAATAAATGTAACTTGAGAACTGTGGCCTAGCGCTCGGTAGACCCGAGTTCGAGTCTCCGGCCGGCTGATGAAGAGTTAGAGGAATTTATTTCTGGTGATAGAAATTCAGTTCTCGTTATAATGTGGTTCGGATTCCACAATAAGCTGTAGGTCCCGTTGCTAAGTAACCAGTTGGTTCTTAGCTACGTCAAATAAGTCTAATCCTTGGGGCCAGCCCTCCCTCCCTCTCTAGGAGAGCTGTTAATCAGCTCCTCCTCCTCAGTGGTCTGGTTAAACTAAGGTATACTTCTCTTTGCTCATGCTTCCTGTTATATCCCACCTGTTACTTAAGCGGCAAAACTCAGCACATTATTGAACCTTTTTTTAATAATGACTTTGCAATTTCCTTAAACAGTAACAATGATTTCCCGCGTATGACGTCAAACAAAGCTTTATGACGAGTTCTGAAGAAACGTGTTTCATTTCATAGTGGAAACACGTGGCCTTTATACTTGTTGCAAGGTAGATGTTTTTTCTTGAATCTTTCCCTGAATTGTTTGAATATATATGATAAAATCATACTTTTATTTTTTATATAAGCGGTATCCTATCGATAAATGCTCTCGATCCAATATAAATTAATTGGCACGTGTCAGAGCTTTCCCTTACTACAGTTTCTGAAAATTGTGTGCGCTGTTTATACATGCGTTATTTTATGTTCATTTGTTGAAGAAGAGAAGAATGCAAGTTTGATATTTTCGCCGCAAGCAAGGATCACCGGAGGCGGCACCGGGGGGTCATTTTTGAATACATTAAAAGTAAAGGACTTAAGACAGAATCTTGTAGCACTCTAAATTCAGTGTTTCGCTTGATGATCTATTTGAGTTCATTTCTAAGGTTGTGTGCGGTTTGAATATCATAAAGCGAAGTAACAATAATTTTCCCAAGCATATACTTTAGTTGGGAATGGAAATGACGGAACTGATCAGTATTTACTGAACCTTTGTAATTACCACAGTAGGATTCCAGCTGTTGGGAACACCGCCTATAGCTACAGATGTGTTTTTGAGATGTCTAAAATGCTGTGAATTTTATCTTTTGGGAATTAACTTTATATGCTATTATCAGATCTACTTGAATTTTAAATATTTTTCATCCATACTTTTTTTTTTTTGGTCTTGTCAGCGATGATAGATATTAATTTGTGATTTGAAATCCGCCTGCGTACAATGTATGTTGATAAAATGATGATGATCACGATTACGATCGAGAAGAAGTTTGCATATACTGTACTTGTCATACGCAAAGACATATTTATTATTTGACGTAAAGAAGAAAGTATACCTTAGTTTAACCAGACCATTGAGCTGATTAACAGCTCTCCTAGAGAGGGCTGTCCCGAAGGATTAGACTTATTTTACGTGGCTAAGAACCAATAATAGGTTACCTAGCAACGGGACCTACAGCTTATTGTGGAATCCGAACCACATTATACCGAGTAATGAATTTCTATCACCAGAAATAAATTCCTCTAATTCTTCATCGGCCGGCCAGAGAATCGAACGCGGGCCTAGGAGAGTACGATATCGACCCATCCAATGAGGAACTATTATTTGACGTAGATCTCAAATATTTACAATATTCGTGAATTCTATTGACGTAGTAAAAATATTCTTGTCGTCCAGAGAATGACGACGTTTGAAGACCTTTCTCAATACAGGCGAGGCTTTCAAAGCATGCGGATGGCGATATACAGCCCAAGTATGATAGGTACTGATTTATTTAGCTGAACTTGAATCCATACATCTTGTATACTTTGGCACTGGGTTCGAACTGTTTTTAATTTTACATCTTCTAAATCATTCGTAATGTACAAATGATAGAAAACATCATCCACCACTGTCATCTCGAAAGACAGCAAAACTTCAAATTGCCAGATATTCATCACCAATACTGAAATAGCCATTTTTGTGAGATGTATCATACGTCAGTATGTCTGTCATCCAACTACCATCACCTCATTTTGTTTGGTAACTTTTTAAGAACTGTGCAGTATATAATATAGCCCCTGTTTGGTTTCACCACGAACTAAGTAAAAAAAAAAGTAATAAATGCGCCGAAGTTTCTTCAGCGCAATCGAGTTTTCTGTACAGCCGCTAGAGCGTATAGCCTAATCAAGGCCACCTAAAATAGATTTATCTTTCGGCGGTCTCGGTATAATGTTGTAGGAGCCGCGGCCCATGAAACCTCAACCACGTCTGGCCTATATCGTTGCCAGACGCACCATTATGGCTAACTGTAACCTTAAGTAAAATAAAAACCACTGAGGAGGCTAGAGGCCTGCAATTTGGTATGTTTGGTGATTGGACGGTGGATGATCAACATACCAATTTGCAGTCCTCTAGCCCCAATAGTTTTTAAGATCTGAGGGCGGACAGACAAAGTGCGGACAGACTAAAGTGCGAACGGACAGACAAAGCCGGCGCAATAGTTTTCTTTTACAGGAAAATAAAAATAAGTTCAAAACAGTAAGTAGCAAGGGTTCAAGTGGCCTAGTAGCGCACCTGGAAATATCTCTTCAAAGATGCCCGGGAACCCAGGTGAAACTGTCAACTGCGTCAGTTGCAAATCAAGCAAGTGTGTATAGGGTAAGCTGAAGCATTGCTTGACAGGCACACCACCTCATGGCTGCAGCAGCAGCAATATTATTATGAAGTGCTCAGTGAACAAAGAAGCATAATATGCATTAAATTTCTGCTGATCATTTTCATTTACTTATTTTTTCCGGTTACTTGTGTGAATATATTTATGTACAGGTATATATATGGTTTGTTCCTGATGGTAAATGTCCAGAGATAATTTCATTGCTGTTATGTTATCATTGTTCCGTATTTTTGCCATCATTGGTACTTTAGCTTTACTGCTAAAAGCTGGAATTTTTAATTCTGTATTACACAGACTAAAATTTTGGAATTACAATTGTATTTGCCCCTCTGATTTGAGTAATAATATACGTAGAATATTTGTCTCTGCAGCCCCACGCACATTTTTTTTTTGATTCTACAGCAACCGAATGAAGAAGACTCTCCGTAATTTTCTGTCATGAATCATATTTTTGTTTTCGTAGACAGTTTTGCAGTTGATTCAACAATAAAGGTATTTAATGAAATCAATGGTTCCATAAGAAATAAGAAATCCCAGTAACTATTTTCGGACTCATTTGAAGGCCTGAATCCTGCCATGAATAGCATAGCCCTCCCCTTTTCCTTAAATATAGCGTGAACAACAAACGAATTCAAGGTCGTCACACAAAATGCCCCGCTTATTCAAATTATCATGTATATATATGGTTGGGGTGTTTTACGTTCTCTTCTTACTCTTTTCACCATTTCTTTCCTTTCTCGTCCTCTCTCTTTTCTGTTCAGTTATTGCAGAATTGGAGCTTGAAATAGCTTCTGATTACTTGACACTTACAGTACGTACTTTTATGGCTTTTGTCTCGGTTGCTTGCACGAGACCAGCGGTTCACACCAAGCCTCTTATTCCCACCTTTTGTTATCCAACCCACTAACGGAACGCCAGTGGTCAAGGGCACTTGATAGCATAAGAATGGCTTAATCCAAACGAGTCTCTCTCTCTCTCTCTCTCTCTCTCTCTCTCTCTTTACTTCTTTACTTTTCTCGCGTCTGTTCATATTTTTTCCAACCATCCTTAAACAACTATGGTTTCTCCCACTTCCACTTTTCCCTCTGTTATAACCTCGTCTCTCTTACTCCGCACGCTTCTTCGTTTCTCTCCTTTTTCTCCATTGTCGATGGTTAAGGAGATTATCCACTTTATCCCCTACGGCCCTTAAGGACATGATGTTATCGTCTCACTTGGATGCTTTGTGGCGTCGCAGCTTCTTTACGACATTTCCCAGCTCTTGTCGCTGGCTCCTCCCCCCCCCCACCTACTCCCCTCCTTCCCCTGATCCCCCCCCCCACCCTCAGTCTTAGAATGAAAACGAATGCAGTGTCTGTCTTGTGTAATGTTGCTTGTGGTATTGAGGATTCACTCCTATATGTTCTCGAGTGACAGCTTGGACTCGTTGGGTGTAATTGGACAACTTTCTCATTCTAGTTATTGTTGTTGGTTTTATTTGATTCGATATATTAGGTTTTGCTTTTTCTGTCCACATGTTTCTTTTTCGGTTTTTGGTTTGGTCTCCTCTCTCGAAAACATTCATGTGGAGGCTTTTATCATAAGGCATTCTTTTGAAAAGGCGATCATGGAAAGTGTTGACGGAATTATAAGAATGCACGGGTTTTGCTTAATGAGGATGTCCTCTGTAGATCTCAAATGATTTCTAAGGGTTTCTAACTCCGTGTCTTTGTTTCTCGATGTGTGCCATGGCGTTATTGGGAAAAATAGCAGAACATGCAGCACGTACAGTACAGTAGACGCCGCAGTGTTTTGTTGAACAGCATGCAGCAGCAAAACACGTGTGACCCGATTTCAGTGATTTTCGTTCGAAAGTCACTTACTGGCAACTCTTACCTTCTTCACATTTCTAATGACACCAAGTTACAACGACGAAACATTTTACAACTTCGTTCAAAAAAAAAAAAATATACAGTTCGCTAAGCATGGTTTTGAAGTATCAATGCTATATTTTTTATCACATATCAGCCAGATCATTATAAAAACATTAACACAGTAATTTTCAATTATGGTAAATATGAAAAGACGCAAATACTTGATGAGTTTGACTTTTTATCCACCATTGTCATGCATATACTGTAACGTAATGAACGTGTCGGAGATGTACAGTACAGTAGTAGGCCTAACCAGACGTCGGCCGTTGACATGGCTCAGTCTGCCTCCCTCCCCTCCCCTCCCCTCCCCTCGCCTTACCCGCAGGCCGCCGAGTGCGCTTCGCTCATCTCGATTATATCATTCTTATGAAGCCTTTAGGGCTATGAAGAAAATAATGGCGGAAGTATACCACACCAAGACTGTGGAGGAATTTCACAAATCCTGCTTTATGGTCTTGTAGACACCCTTGATAAGTTATGCAAAGATTTGACGCAATTGTACATTGTTGCCATCTGAAATATACTGTAGTCTAGTATGTTGTCAAGCCAATAGCATACGTCTAGACTCCAGAGCCATACTACTACTACTACTACTACTACTACTACTACTACTACTACTACTACTACTACTACTATTATTATTATTATTATTATTATTATTATTATTATTATTATTATTATTATTATTATTTATAAATACTTTGTTGTTGCCATTCTCCAGAATGTGCAGACAAGAGGTGTGGCTGATAATGTCCGGCCTGATTATAGCCTTCCGTTCCTAAAGTAAAAGCAAAATAATAAAAAAGTAGAATTAATTGTATTTCTAATAGCGAAGAATACTCTCAGCCTCGCTTATTTATTTATTTATTTATTTATTTATTTATTTTTTCTCCAAACTGAAGAAACCCCTCGGGAGACTAGGCCTATGTGGCCTTGGCTATAGCCTAAGCTATGACTTGTAATCATTTATTGCAAGTATCGAAATCATGATCCTGACTAACATTTGCTTTATACACAAAACTACAAAAGCGAAAAGCTGTAATAGCTTTGAATTCTTATCCCAGATGCATCATTTTTATCATGAGATTGCTCTGCTTAACTTTTCTTTTTCAGTCTATCTCGACGTCCTCTTCTCTTTCACAGTTTCACTGTAGTATCCAGACTGACGGTTCACGGCTGACGGTGAGGAGCCTCACGAGGGATTCATGCTACACTGATGTCTTCAGTTTTCGTTCTGAAATATTATTGTAGCAGCGCGAAATGTCTTTGTTTCTCACGATCCAATGTATTTCAATGATCAGATTCTACATAACAAGTGACCAAATTTTCCTCGTACTGTACACGCATGTTTACAAAATAAAATATAAGATTTAATACTAAGTGGCAACTTGAGAGCAGCGATTGTCCAGCACAAAAATAAAAAAAAAGTCGCACGACTTTTGCTGCATACTGTACATGTGTCTTACCGTATGTCATCTGTTAGTTTCTTATATATTTTTTTTAATAATAATTTCTTATTGGGTATCAGTGCTCTCTCTCTCTCTCTCTCTCTCTCTCTCTCTCTCTCTCTCTCTCTCTCTCTCTCTCTCTCTCTCTCTCTCCTTTTTATCAATTATTTTTGATTCTTGCCCAGACATGAATGATGATGGCATCACTTCCTCGTCTCTAGTGAAAGTGGATCGTTTCGTATCATTTAATTACTCCGAAGTGGGAGCAGTGCCGTGAGGTGCACTGTAGGCATTACTTGAGGTTTTTTGCAGCGTCCCTTCTATGGCCCCTAGCTGCTTCAACCCCTTTCATTCCTTTTACGGTGCCTCCTTTCCTATTCTCTTTCTTCCACCGTACTTTCCTCAACCCTCTCCTAACAATTGTTTCAACATCATTTTCAGCGCTGAATGACCTCAATAATCCCAGCGCTTGGCCTTTGACCTAAATTTGATCTTTCATTTCCAATCGTTTCATTATTTCTTTTTGAAATTTTTGTTATTTCCCTCTCCGTGTGACCTTTCCTGGCTAGTGGAACAGATTGCGTTCGCCTGCAGGAAAATATATATATGCTGTGGCATGTTTTCCAACACTCCAGTTTTAATGATTTGGGTTTTTCCTGATGAAGTGATGGGGTGATTATACGCCAATTTATATATATATATATATATATATATATATATATATATATATATATATATATATATATATATATATATATATATATATATATATATATATATATATATATATATATATATATATATATATATATATATATATATATATATATATATATATATATATATATATATATATATATATATATATATATGTATATGTGTGTGTGTGTGTATGTGTGTGTGTGTGTGTATATATACACACATATACATACATAACGAAATTCGATATATAGATAGATGTGTGAATCCTCAGCCTCTTCTGTGAACTTGAAAGAAGAGCTGTGGGCAACAACACTGTGTGTGTGTACAGGTGAGCCTTCATTTGAATGGAGCGAGTTCGTCCCTTGTGGTGCATGTAGGATTAATAGCTAGAGAGAGAGAGAGAGAGAGAGAGAGAGAGAGAGAGAGAGAGAGAGGGTATGATGTGCGTGTTTGTTACTATAGACCTAAAGGTTTTACACTAGAAAGTTTACACAATAACCCGTGTATTTTATACCTATTACCATAACATTATATATGTACAGCCAAGAGACACAGTTGTACAAACAAGAATACACTTCTGTACATGCAACTAGACACATTTTATGCATAATTATCTGTATTCATTTATTTATACACAAACACGTATAGGGAGAGGGAAATCAGCACTAAAACGTCAAGTATCCATACTTCTCTCATTGTTGACACTTCTCTCATTGTTAACATTTCTCTCATTGTTAACATGCTTCTTCTCTCATTGTTAATATACTTCTCTCATTGTTAACATATATACTTCTTCTCTCATTGTTAACATATTTCTTCTCTCATTGCTAACATTTCTCTCATTGTTAACATGCTTCTTCTCTCATTGTTAATATACTTCTGTCATTGTTAACATACTTCTTCTCTCATTGTTAACATACTTCTTCTCTCATTGTTAACATATTTCTTCTCTCATTGTTAACATACTTCTCTCATTGTTAACATACCTCTTCTCTCATTGTTAACATACTTCTCTCATTGTTAACATATTTCTTCTCTCATTGTTAACATACTTCTCTCATTGTTAACATACCTCTTCTCTCATTGTTAACATACTTCTTCTCTCATTGTTAACATACTTCTTCTCTCATTGTTAACATATTTCTTCTCCCATTGTTAACATACTTCTCTCATTGTTAACATACCTCTTCTCTCATTGTTAACATATTTCTTCTCCCATTGTCAACATACTTCTCCTCTCGTTGTTAACATACTTCTTCTCGCATTGTTAACATACTTCTTCTCTCATTGTTAACATACTTTTTCTCATTGTTAACATAATTCTTCAACATACTACTTCTCTCATTGTTAACATACTTTTTTCTTATTGTTAACATACTTCTTCAACATACTACTTCTCTCACTGTTAACATACTGCTTCTCTCATTGTTAACACCAGCAGATTTATTTTGTTTAAAAGAGATCACAGTTTGTCTATTGAATATTGTCTTTGCCTTGTTGTGAAATGAATTGACCAACACAGTCATCTCCTTCCTGTTAATGACATCCACCGTAGGAGATGAAGTGAGGGGAAATGAGGACGTCTTCCCTGAGACGAGATCTTCTTCAGGAGAGGCTAAAGTGAACTTTCGTTGGTTCACGCCAGTACAAACAAAAATTGAAGATGTAAAATTAATAAAAATATAGCATGCCTCTCTACTTTCGTTGACTCACATCGAAGACAAATAGAATTTTAAGGTGTAAAATTATTAGAAATATAGCATGCCTATCTGCCTTGTTTTTACTGGAACATGAATAAAGTAATAACAATATCCAGTTTATTTAAACACTTTATATGATTGAAATCGCATTTGTAATTAAATATTAATGCGTATGAAATCATTGTAATTGCATTTGTAATTGGCACTACATGTGAATAATTTCAATTAAAATTTCAGGCGCCTTATTAATAAGCGTAATTAATCCAAACCTAGCAGCAGGAGCCAAACGTTGAGAAATTCTGGGCGTTTTGACTCGACAAACCTCAGTGCTAAGTGACATCAGTCTTTTTAATGCCTCGTGAATGAATCTAT
>NC_089789.1:1419976-1467476 GCF_040412425.1 Macrobrachium rosenbergii | reverse complement strand
TTGGTTTATAGACATTCACATGTTGTCGCTTATGTGAGTATTTGATGTAACCTGGGGAGAGTGATAGATTTGGTAGGGATAGATTTGGAATAGTTCAATGTACACACTTTTTACACTGAATTCATTATAAGAGCAACAGTGGCAATTACGGTTACTGACGAACTTCTCTCTGCCATCGTCTTTGAATTAACCTGGTCATAGTTGAGTTGAATTGATTTGAATATAGAATTTAGGCCAAAGGCTAAGCACTGGGGCCTATGAGGTCATTCAGCGCTGAAACGGAAATTGACAGTAAAAGCTTTGAAAGATTTAACACGAGGAAAACCTCGCAGTTGCACTATGAATCAATTATTAGGAGAGGGTCAAAAGTAAGATGGGAGAAAGAATGTGAAAGGAGGTACAGTAAATGGAATGAAAGGGATTGCAGCTAGGGGCCGAAGGCACGCTGCAAAGAACCTCAAATAATGCCTACAGTGCACCTCCTACGGGGCCTAGGCATAGTGTTATATTTGAAACAGCTCTGTGTACACACTTCTTCCACCGAATTAGTATGAGAGTAACAATGGGAATTATGATTACGGATAAACCTCTTTTTTGAAACTGTCTGTGAAATCAGGCGTTTTCTAGTAAATTTTGCACTTGAAGGCTGCGTTAGCTGACGGTTACGAATAATGGTCACGAGCTGTACCCTCCTATAGTTACTTTTCCTAAGAAAAGGCTGCTTCATAATTTCATATCTTAAATTAATACTTTCGTACGTTAAAGGTAACTTCTAAAATCCCCGTGCTATACTGATGTCATATTCAAGGGCTTTTATTCACGCTTTCTGAGGAAACAGTACTCATTCATCGCCTGCTATAAGCTTCTTCATGATTCTTAGCTTCCGTTGGCCAAACACATCTGGTCTTCTCTGACTTCGAAATTTATTTATTTGTTTTGTTTATCCTCAAAGCGTTTGTGAAGACACCTACAGTAGCATGCTGCTTCCATTGTTAGAGGCCTTTTCTTTGCAGAGCAGATTATATTCCAAACAGTTTTCCGTTATGCCCAGTAAGCTGTGGAATGCCTTCTCTAGCTCCCATGGCCTGATTTTAGGACCTATCAGTGAACGTTATCATGTGTCTGTTGAATTTTGCATATTGGTTCTCACATTTCATTTCCTATATGATTTGGAATAGCCCACCAGGAACAGCCAAACAAGCGCTTTATATAGTCAACATTTTTATTCCACTGGGACGTTTCGGCTTCAACTCACTAGGCCACCAAGACTTATGTTTTTTCGACTAAGCCATTTCGTTGAAATAGAGGCAAAACACCAAGACTTATGTTTTGTGTTTTTCCTCTAATTGCGTTTCAGCTTTAACACACTAAGCCATTTTCGACCTGAAATAAGGCAAAACACCAAGACTTATGTTTTGGTGTTTTCCTCATTGCGTTTCGGCTTTAACACACTAAGCCATTTTCGACCTGAAACAGAGGCAAACACCAAGGCTTATGTTTTGGTGTTTCTCAATTACACGGCTTTAACACACTAGCCATTTCGACCTGAAATAGAAATGGCTTATGTTTTGTGTTTTCGACTCTTGTTTCGGCTTTAACACACTAAGCCATTTTCGACCTGAAACAGAGGCAAAACACCAAGGCTTATGTTTTGGTGTTTTTCCTCTATTGCGTTTCGGCTTTAACACACTAAGCCATTTTCGACCTGAAACAGAGGCAAAAAACACCAAGGCTTATGTTTGGTGTTTTTCCTCTGTAGCGTTTAGGTTTAAACACTAAGCCATTTTCGACCTGAAACAGAGGCAAAACACCAAGACTTATGTTTTGGTGTTTTCCTTTGTTGCATTTCGGCTTTAACACACTAAGCCATTTTCGACCTAAAACAAAGGCAAAACACCAAGACTTATGTTTTGGTGTTTTCCTCTATTGCGTTTCGGCTTTAACACACTAAGCCATTTTCGACCTGAAACAGTTGCTTATGTTTTGGTGTTTTCCTCTATTGCGTTTCGGCTTTAACACACTAAGCCATTTCGACCTGAAACAGAGGCAAAACACCAAAACTTATGTTTTGGTGTTTTGCATATTGCGTTTCGGCTTTAACACACTAAGCCATTTTCGACCTAAAACAGAGGCAAAACACCAAGATTTATGTTTTGGTGTTTTCCTCTATTGTGTTTCGGCTTTAACACACTAAGCCATTTTCGACCTAAAACAGATGGCAAAACACCAAAACTTATGTTTTGGTGTTTTGCCTCTATTGCGTTTTGGCTTTAACACACTAAGCCATTTTCGACCTAAAATAGAGGCAAAACACCAAAACTTATGTTTTGGTGTTTTCCTCTATTGCGTTTCGGCTTTAACACACTAAGCCATTTTCGACCTGAAATAGAGGCAAAACACTTATGTTTTGGTGTTTTTTAAGTTTCGGCTTTAACACACTAAGCCATTTTCGACGTGAAATAGAGGCAAAACACCAAGGCTTATGTTTTGGTGTTTTGCCTCTGTTTTAGGTTGAATAGATGCATCACACCAAAACAGTAACCTCTATTGCCTTTCGGTGGAATAAAAATGCTGACTATATTATGTAGCGCTTGTTTGTCTGTTCGTGATGAGGATCAGATTCCCTAGGAATCAATCTCTAGCAACTAATTTGGAGTATTAATTGTAGTGTTGTAGTCCAGTCCAAAGTTCTGCTCTGCCGTATTCTAAGAGGGTTGGTCTGAAAAAGGTGTTCACTCTTGCAAAATGATTCATAACCACTCTCGGTCGATGTTCAGTAAGAGCAGAGTAACTTGTTACAGGACATTACTTATAATGAACGGAGTATTAACAGTAACCAATAAGTACTTTGACGTGAATCCCAGTCTTCAATATCCCAAATCCAGTAGGATGAAACCCAATCTTCGTTCTCTCCGTCGAAAACATCCCCATGACGTCGACTGCAATAGTCACGTCACAGTCAGAATGAGACCTGGTCAGTGAGATAGCGATAGCGACTGTCCATTGCTGTCAGAAATGAGATGAAATGGTCATTAGCATTATCAAGAAGTAATGGATGGCTTTGTTTTTTATTCCCAGTGCGGTTAGGATAGTTGATAAATATATTTTTCGTTTATTTTCCTTCTTCAGTTAACATTATATGCAAATTAAAGGTTTGCTATTTACTTACATTCGTTTAAGTGTGTGACTCTTTCTTTTTATTGGTATTTTTTTCGTCTCCTGCATGCCTTTCAAATGTTGTTTAGTGGTCTACGAAGTTTTTCCTTTAATGTAGATTTGTTACTTATAGATCTCACTGAAAAAAGTAGATTATACGTACATGCATACATACATACATACATCATATATGTATATATATATATATATATATATATATATATATATATATATATATATATATATATATATATATATATATAATATATATATAATATATATATATATATATATATATATATATATATATATATATATATATATAATACATACACATAATGAATGCGAGTCTGTTTGCATGTTTGAGGACGTTTGTTGCTTACTGATCGTATATGAATCACGGTGATGTGATAAAAAGTCATAATATGACTGCACCGACAGCATTACCACCGGTGGTCCAACATGAAGGTGGGTGGATGTCGTCTAAATACAAACTTTTTTACAGCAGGTTCGGCCGAGAGGATTTGTATGAACCGATATTCTCTTACCTCGCGCTGGCGGATGGGTTAATCGGTCACTGTGGTCTGAGTTCTTGCTTCGCTGGTTCGAGCCCACGGGACGACGAACTTATTATCAGCAAAAATTCCCCTTCAGTAACATACGTAATATATTTCAGTAAGGCAATTGGATATTAAGGACGTTTATAGCTTACTGATTGTATATGAATGATGGTGATGTGATAAAAAGTCAATAATATATATATATATATATATATATATATATATATATATGTGTGTGTGTGTGTGTGTGTGTGTATATTGTATATGTGCTCTGCATGTATGTATGTATTCGTGTGTGTGTATAAGTAAGGTTACAGTAACTTTATGTGTAAAGAAGTGTTATGAGAGATGAAGAAAGTAGAGGGTCTGCGTTGAAAGCTCTTTGGAAAGAGATATTGTTTTTGTGGACACGTGATTTTATATAGAAGACATCAATAAGTTTATTTAGGGTGAAAGTGGTCATGAACAAGTTCGTTGGTAGTGCAAGAGCAGATGAAGAGAAAGAGCAAGCTGAAGAAGTGACAGGCTATTGTATTGTCGTTGAGCAGAGAGACCAGATGAGTGAAAAAAAATCAACGTATTGGTTTAAATCTCACGGCGTGATCACATGGAAGGCCCTGTATTGAGGTCAGATTGATAATAAAAGGTACAATCTTTCATTTTATTTTTCTGTAAAAGAAAACTGTTGTGCCGGTTTTGTCTGTCCTTCCACTTTTTCTGTCCGCCCGCAGATCTTTCAAACTAATGAGGGTAGAGGGCTGCAAATTGGTATGCTGACCATCCACCCTACAATCGTCAAACATACCAAATTGCAGCCATCTAGCCTCAGTAGTTTTTATTTTATTTAAGGTTAAAGTTAGCCATAATCGTGAGCCTTGAATAAAAGTTTCGTAGACCCCGCGCTCATACAACGTGCTCTTGAGACCACCGAAAGATAGATCTATTTTCGGTAGCGATTATATGCTGTATCGACTGTACAGAAAACTCGATTGTGCCGAAGGAAACTTGCAAACTTCCATATTGAAAATATAGTTATAGCTAATTACATATACTTTTCTTTCATTGCAGGGTGAGTGTTCCACTTCATTTCTGTAGAAAGTTGAGGTGAGATTCAGGTAAGACGAATATATATCCTCACATTTGGTATATAGTGAAGGTGTCCCCAAATTGCAAGAAGCACCGGATCCTCCCTTTGCCTCTTCCTTGCAGTTATAGCTGTCGCTGTCCTGTGTACTGTATGTTTAGTTAATGTCCTTATGACTTCATTGTTAATGTCGAACGATCGTTTCAGATATGCACTGTGCATATAAATAGGATAATATTTGCTAGAGTCATGAAAAGTTACTAATTAGATAAAGTAGTACCCGTTTATATGTATATGTATATATATATATATATATATATATATATATATATATATATGCTATATATATTTTTTTTTTTTTTTTTGGCGGGGGTCTGCTAGGCGTTATGTAATGATAAAGCAGAGATATTTTATATTAGCTAAAGAATATAACGTCAATCGTCATTCGATCCATTCTAATTAATTGGGATTACTCTTCATGCAATATCATATCTCCTGGTTGAGAGCATCATTCAACGGGAAATAGAAATTATTTACAATTCACGTAATCAACCTTTTACTGACCGCCATTATTTCTTAATAAAAGAGACAGAACACATTGTAGTGCACATTAGTAATAAATGTATTGTAATAATTCACAATATTCGTATTTGTCATTTTGGTCGTTGTATCAGTGAATTTCCATAACGTTGTGAAAGTTCAATGTTTTCGTTGCTGGTAAGTAATTTGATTCCTCAATAAGTCTGTTCGGGAATTATTCGAGAAGCCTGTTCTATTTTCGGCAAACTTTGTTACTCACGAGACCATATTTGTTGGTCTCAGCCGAATTCTGGGCATTTTGTTGAGTGTTTAGTTTAGATGAAATGTTCAGGCAGATAATAAGAGTTTGCCTCCTGTGCGGTGGAATTTCACTCTTGCTCTTTCAGCTTTGGTTGGGACCCAGCCACGTTTTCTTTTCCTGTTCGTGTGTTTTATTTGCTACTGCCATTTGGAAGGTAATATCCTGTTTGTTACTTATGCGCTTGGAAATACAAAACCATTAACTCGTATAACGTTGGTTTGTTTCGTTCCATGTTCTTTTTGTGTATGCGTACTTTTAAATTCCCCCTGTGTGTTTGTTTTACCTGTAAAAGTAATGACACACTCAAAAGTATATATGTGTACATTTTATGATTCAACTCAGTAGTATTTGAGGAATGTCATTTTTTAAATTTGATTCCTTCTGTTTTTCCAAATGCTTACAACCATTTTCATTCAAGAGTTACTGTAGGTCTGCCATTTGCATCATAACCTCTGCTCCTTCTTAATGGAATAAAGCGCAGTAGTGAGTAATATAACACAGAAAATAAACTCTTCTACTTCCTTTGCTGATTCATGGCCATTCTATTCAGAACGATATAATACCATATCTAATCATACCGTTCGGCATACCAAAAGGCAACTTTTCGGTCCACTTCTGCTTAAATTGGCAACGTCCGTAATGAAAGCCTCTTCTCTTCTCTTCCTCCTGTACGCTTTATATATCTCAAATATTCTTCTTTACGACCTGGAAGAACTTGAGTGCAAGCGTAAAAAAGGTGTAATGGTGCATATTGGAAAGTGTCTATTGATGACAAAGCGAACTCGTACTTTACGTCCATTTGAATCTGTCGGCAAGTACATTTCGCATCAAGATTAAAGACGTCAGCTCAGATTTCTTTGTGTTATTTTGTTGGCATGGCCTCCATTTTGGAATAATATGTCGTTGTGAACACCCAAGCTTTCGTATTTAAGTAGGTCTTGGGATGGGATGCTGTGAAGTGTCACAGACCCTAATATAGTGTAGCCTTATTGAATGTATCTTGTTTACATGAGAATTTTCCAGTTATAGATTGGTGAAAAGAGTTTATAAATTAAACATGTGAAAAGGAGCTAGATCAGTGGAACGAAAGTGATGCAAGATGAAGGTGAATGGTGCTGCTGAGGAGTTTCTGTGTAGGTGTCAGAGGCAACACTGATGTTATGGCAGTTGTCTGCTCAGAGGGTTTATATATCCAGGATTCAGCTGTCAGATTACATAAATGGCCAGCCGTCGTTGTCTTGTCCTTGCTTCAGATCCATTTCATGTTAGGGAAAGTGTCTGAATGTTGAATTATATATATATATATATATATAATATATATATATATATATATATATATATATATATATATATATATATATATATATATATATATATATATATATATTACATACATACATACATACAAACATACACACACACACACACACACACATATATATATATATATATATATATATATATATATATATATATATATATCACGTTTTCTAAGATTAGGTTACGAGCCCCAATCTTCCCTTTAGGTTTACAAACCATCGCTTTCATCTAGCTTCCGTGTACATGAACTTTTGACTGGTGTCGACCGGATACGATAAGGTTAAGGTTTGCCTAAAGCTTACTCAGGATAGTGCTTTGAGGACCACCATTTTATAAAGGGCATCTAATTATGTATATATATATATATATATATATATATATATATATATATATATATATATATATATATATATATATATATATATATATATTGTGTGTGTATACACAGACATACACATATATATATATATGTATAGATATTAAAAATGTTCCCACTGATATCTCCTCCGCCTTCTGCAAGAAAAACATGGGTGCAAACTGCTTTTTCTGACATTGACAGTAAATGACTTTCTGGTCACATCGTCGAGGCATGTACTTCCTTGTGTGCGCCATCTCTTCGTGCTTGGATCTAATGGCAGCCTCAGGAATTTATGTACCCAATGCGAGCAATCAAGAATATTGCCGTGGGTGGCCGCGGGACGGAATTTCAGAGACAGTGAGCGAGGAAAGATTAATTTGCAAGAATGACCAAGAGACATTTTCTCTTGCGTTCATTGGTGTCAGGAAGATTTGGAGGAGAATTATCATGGGTCTATTTCTGTCATGCTTTGCAAACATGGTCTTTACAAAATATCACCACAGAATTTAAAGGTTCTTTGCGGTAATTATAGCGAAATATTATTTATTTGGTGACTAAAACTTCTTTTACTGGATGTGTGTCAAAGAAAACGTCATTGCATTTTACTTTGTTGAAATGATATTTGTTTTCTAAATAATTTCAGGCAAATGAGTTGTGAAATGATTCAAATTGCCTTCCTTATGTTTAGGATAAATCCGTTAAATAATGTATTATAATGTCTTTTATTGGAATTTATATAAGAATCTCTAGCAAAAGCACAGACAGGTTGCTGCCTACACTGTAAACTGTCTTAGTGCTTGTTCCATATTACAATCATTCAATTTACTAACAGCCTATTGAATATAGAATGATTTACAAAGTTTGTCGAAAACTGTAAATACCTTCATGTACTGTTTCTAGTATCTTCAACAAATGCAATTAGATAGCCTCGCGTTACCTATTATTCTTTTACAAAACCAGTAACATCCATAAACACAACATTTATATCGGGGAAAACGGGCAGCTATTTTCACTTTTAATTGTGCTTCCTTTCAGTAGTTGAATGGGCAATTACAAATTTACAGAGTGGGAGACGTTTCGTTCTTATTTGTGAATTAGCCTATGATGTGAACAACATAACGGTAGCTTCGATCTTCTCTGTGTAATTGGATGGAAAACACACGTATTGGGAGAGAGAGAGAGAGAGAGAGATGTAAGCCTCTTTGAAGCAAAATAACGAAAGTTTTTTTAAGAATATTTTCTCATGTTATTCCTCCTGAATTCTTTGGAGAGAGAGAGAGAGAGAGAGAGAGAGAGAGAGAGAGAGAGAGAGAGAGAGAGGAATGTGCTAGTCTCTTGGAAGCATAATAACGAATTTTTAAAGAGTATTTCTAATGTTATCCTACTCTGATTGGTGGTCAGGATTTTTCCTTATGTGGCATTTCGCGCTCGCTTGAAACAAATAATGTTCTCCTTTGCTTCCCTGCTCTCATCTGATTCTCTATTTCCTCCCCTCCAAAAATCGAAATGATTTCTTTTGCTCTTCAATCGTATCGCTTTCCGACAAGACTTGCAGAGTGAATAGGTAAGTTAAGTATATCTTAGTTTTGCAGACCACTGAGCTGATTAACAGCTCTCCTAGGGCTGGCTTGAAGGATTGAATTTATTTTACGTGGCTAAGAGCAGGTGGTTGCAACAGCAGGTTCTACAGCTATTGTGGAATCCGAACCACATTATGGCGAGAAATGAATTTCTATCACCAAGAAATAAATTCTCTTATTCTTCATTGGTCGGTCGTTCGAACTCGCGGCCAGCAGAGTGCTAGATAAGACTGAACCCTCGCCTTACGAGGAACAGTGATAAGATCTACGTTGGTGTTGTAAATGCTTGGTCGAATGCAAGGTATGGGATGAATTTTTCCTTCGTAATGATACGTTACAGTAGTTTTTTTTTTCGAAAAATTTCGTTTATCTCCATCATTTTATTTGCCGTGTAAACTTTATATGATGTTCTTGGCATTTTATTCCAATATTACTTAACAAAAATTCATTATATGGCTTCCCTAACAGCTTATTGAATTTTCTGTATATGCTGTTCAATGCTCATTTTCCATTCATATCCTTTCA
Organism: Macrobrachium rosenbergii; assembly: GCF_040412425.1. Taxonomy (NCBI): domain Eukaryota; kingdom Metazoa; phylum Arthropoda; class Malacostraca; order Decapoda; family Palaemonidae; genus Macrobrachium; species Macrobrachium rosenbergii. The sequence continues at coordinate 1,458,052 of NC_089789.1, read as the reverse complement.
ATTGTATTTACGTAGTAGAAACTTAAATTCCCTCTCATTCATATTCTTTGATTAAATGCCTTCAAATTTTAAGTTTTATTTTTAGTTTTATTGATTGATTGATTGATTAGCAATTTTTAGTAGATCTTTTTTCTCGGTCTTGTCTTAGGGCTCCTCCTGCATTGCTAAGCTCCAGAGATTCACTGCTAGGGATAATCCCCTAGTGATGGGGGATTCCCCTTCAGGAATTAGAGACGCTCGGTTGATTTAGGGAAATAGCCTCCTCAGCAGATAGGGAAGAAAAGGTGGGGCTGGGGAAGACTTGAGAGCAGAATGAAGAACTGGGAATAATAAGCGAAGATGATGGAAGGGAGAATGCGTTAGAGGAAGAGGGAATATCCGGTGGTGTAATGTGATAAAAATAATGCTAGGAATAATTATATTAATAATAACTCCTTTGTTCCACAGGTAGCATTGAGTATTGCAAATAAATTTGATCATACTGGAATGACTATGCTCAAGGCTGTGATAGTTGCATTACTGGTGTTGCCTAATTTTACATGCTTACGTTAAAATAAAAGCGATAAATCAAATGATAATAGTGGTAATTATAGTGATAACAATAATTGTATACACATAATGGCACACACACACACACATATATATATATATAGCGAGAGAGAGAGAGAGAGACCTTACCTTACAGACCTTACAGTTCGTTCGGGTTGCCCCAGGTCCCTCAGTGTGAGGCACCTTTGATGTCTACCAGAGAATTGCTAACGCATCTTCCGGTATATTTTGCATCCTCCAGTCTTGGATGGTCTGGGATGCATCTTAGATATTTGTCTAGCTTATTCTTAAACACATCTACGCTCACTCCTGTTATGTTCCTCAGATGAGCTGGTAGCGCATTAAATAGACGCTGCATTATCGATGCTGGTGCGTGGTGGATTAATGTCCTGTGTGCTTTCCTTAGTGTTCCTGGTATAGTTTTTGGCACTATTAATCTACCTCTGCATGCTCTTTTTGATATTTTTAGCTCCATGATGTTTTCGGTAATTCCTTCTATCTGTTTCCATGCTTGGATTACCATGTAGCGTTCTCTTCTCCTTTCAAGACTATATAAATTTAAGAATTGTAGTCTTTCCCAGTAGTCAAGGTCCTTAACTTCTTCTATTCTACTGTAAATGACCTCTGTACACTCTCTATTTGTGCAATATCCTTTTGGTAGTGTGGGTACCATATTATATTGCAGTATTCAAGTGGACTACGTACGTACGTTTTATAAAGCATAATCATGTGTTCAGCTTTTCTTGTTTTGAAGTGCCGGAACAACATTCCCATTTTTGCTTTGCACTTTGCCAATAGAATTGCTATTTGATCATTGCATAACATATTCCTATTCAACATCACACCAAGGTCTTTAACTGCTTCCTTGTTTGTGATTGTTTCATTATTAGGTCCTTTATATGCATATAGCATTCCTACTTTATCACCATAGTTCATTGATTCAAATTTATCAGAGTTAAATACCATCCTATTTATCTCTGCCCATTTATATATTTTGTTTAGGTCTCTTTGTAGCGAGTTCCTATCTTCATCACAAGCAATTTCTCTACTTATTCTTGTGTCATCTGTGAAACTTCTTACTACTGAGTCCTTAACATTGCTGTCTATGTCTGCAATCATAATCACAAACAGCAATGCAGCTAACACCGTACCTTGTGGTACACCGGATATTACCGTAGCTTCATCCGATTTCTCATCGTTTGCAATCACTATCTGTTTTCTGTTTTGCAAAAATCCTTTTATCCATCTTCCTACTTTGTCAACAATGTTATGTTTTCTAATTTTTTTCACTAATATGTTATGATCTACCTTGTCAAAAGCTTTTGCAAAGTCTAGGTAAACCACATCTGTATCTTTTTCATTTATCATATTTTTATATATGCTTTCATGGTGGACTAACAGTTGGGTTTGTGTACTTTTTCCAGGTACAAAACCATGTTGTCCTATATTGAACAATCTATTTTTCATTAAATGTTTCATTATATTTTTTTTCATTACCCTTTCATAAACTTTCATAATATGAGATGTCAGACTCACAGGCCTATAATTACTTGCCTCTAGTCTTGAACCACTTTTGAAAGTAGGAGTAATATATGCTAATTTATGCCCATCATAAATCTTGCCTGTATCTATACTTTGTCTTAATAATAATGCTAGCGGCTTTGCAATTGAATGAACCACTTTCTTTAACAATATGGCAGGTATGCCATCTGGTCCTGCTGCTGATCCATTTTTAATTTCATTAATAGCCTGCACAATATCGGCTTCTGTAATATCTATATCCGATAAGTATTCAATATTTTCATCTCTTATTTCGGTATCATTATCTTCATTGTCAATTCTAAGTGTAAATTCACTCTTATATCTTTCTGCTAATATGTTACATATTTCCTTTTTCATTCGTTAATCGCCCTTCAATTCTTAGAGGGCCTATTTCTACTCTTATTTTATTCATCTTTTTGCATATGAATAAAAAAATTTTAGGTTTTGTTTGATATTTTGTAGGGTCTTTTCTTCTAGGTTCCATTTTTCATTTTCTTTTGATTGTATAATCTTCTGTTCTGCATTTTCTATCTTACTTTTTAGTTCCATCACTTTCCATGCATTCTTTTCTTTTGCAAGACCTTTTTTCCACTTTCTAATTTTCTGGAACAAGATCCTTCTGTCTCTTGGAATTTGTGACTGATGTTTACTTTTTTCTTCGGTATATATTTTTCCACTATTTCCTCTAATATTTTATATAATATAACAGTATTTTCCTGTATATTATCACTTACAAATATGTTTTCCCATTCTTTGTTTAATTCTTCATTTATTTTTGACCAGTTTATATTCTTACTATAGAAATTGTATTTTCCAAATCCTTCCCATTTTTTCGTCTCTTGCTTTTCTATGTTTTCATGTGTTTTGGATCGGACTGTTAGTTCTATGACATTATGGTCCGAAATACTCGTGTTATATACTATTATTTCTTTAACATAGTTCACCTCATTCACAAATACTAGGTCTAAAATATTATCCTTTCTTGTTGGCAGGTGATTTATTTGCTGAATGTTATGTTCTAGTAGCATATCTAATAGCTTTTCAAATTGCCTGTTATCTTCTGCGCTACTATTGCTCTCTTTTTTATATGTATAAATACAACCACAGTCCCCTATTCGTTCTTTCCATTCTACAAAAGGAAAGTTAAAGTCTCCGGATAGGAGTATAGTCCAGTCCTTGTGATTTCTACATATTTCATCCAATTTGTCAATTATTATGTCAAACTCTTTAGTATTAGGGGGTCTGTATATTACAATGTTCACTAATTTTTCAGATTCAAATTCTACCGCTATTAATTCACATTCTGTGTTACTATATTTCTCACAGATTTTTCCTTGATTGGCATCTCTCCCATATATCGCGGTTCCCCCTTGATTTCTATTTTTTCTATCTGATCTATAAGTTTGGAAACCCTTTATCTGGTCATCATTGCCAGTCTCTTGGGAATACCAGGTTTCACTTATATTCAGAGAGAGAGAGAGAGAGAGAGAGAGAGAGAGAGAGAGAGAGAGAGAGAGAGAGAAAGTTAAGTATACCTTAGTTTTACCAGACCACTGAGCTGATTAACAGCTCTCCTAGGGCTGGCCCGAGGGATTAGACTTATTTTACGTGGCTAAGAACCAATTGGTTACTTAGCAACGGGACCTACAGCTTATTGTGGAATCCGAACCACATTATAGCGAGAAACTAATTTCTATCACCAGAAATAGATTCCTCTTCATCAGCCAGCCGGGGAATCGAACTCCGGTCTAACGAGTGCCGGTCCACAGTTCTATCGACTCACCCACCGAAGAGCTGAGAGAGAGAGAGTGAGCGAGAGCGATATTATTTATGATAAATTTTAAAAATTTTGACCGCCCTTAAAATAAAGTTTACTTGAATTCTAATGTTGTAACAGGTAAAACTTGCATGCACTTAATGGTTATAGATATTGCTGGTAGATGAGGCAGCGGATGATAACCTAACTATATCAGGAGTAAGTTCAAACTTTTGATCTATGAATTCCCTGAACGTTATATATTCTTTTGAATAACGTCATTCTAATTTCATGTTATGATGTCGAGTGATTCATTCCATTACAAAGAACCTATGATAAAAGGATTTATCACTAATTTATCATTCATCATTAATTTTTTTTCCGGCTATAGGGATTTGTAGTTCGTTCTTGCAACTGTACTTCATCTGTCATGAGAATAATAATTATCAATCAGTGGCCTGGAGGTTTCTGTCCATACTATATACCCAGCGACTATTTAAACATGATGCCATGTAGTTCATTCACTTTAAACTAACATAACTCTCTTACAATAAATGTAACTTGAGAGCTGTGGCCTAGCACATTTTTGTGAGATGTATCATACGTCATCCAACTAGCATCACCTCATTTTGTTTGGTAACTTTTAAGAATTGTGCAGTATATAATATAGCCCTTCTTTGGTTTCACCACGAACTAAGTAAAAAAAAAAGTAATAAATGCGCCGAAGTTTCTTCGGCGCAATCGAGTTTTCTGTACAGCCGCTAGAGCGTATAGCCTAATCAAGGCCACCTAAAATAGATTTATCTTTCGGCGGTCTCGGTATAATGTTGTAGGAGCCGCGGCCCATGAAACCTCAACCACGTCTGGCCTACATCGTTGCCAGACGCACCATTATGGCTAACTGTAACCTTAAGTAAAATAAAAACTACTGTGGAGGCTAGAGGCCTCAATAGTTTTTAAGATCTGAGGGCGGACAGACAAAGTGCAGACAGAGTAAAGTGTGAACGGACAGACAAAGCCGGCGCAATAGTTTTCTTTTACAGGAAAATAAAAATAAGTTCAAAACAGTAAGTAGCAAGGGTTCAAGCAGCCTACTAGCGCACCTGGAAATATCTCTTCCAAGATGCCTGGGAACCCAGGTGAAACTGTCAACTGCGTCAGTTGCAAATCAAGCAAGTGTGTATAGGGTAAGCTGAAGCATTGCTTGACAGGCACACCACCTCATGGCTGCAGCAGCAGCAATATTATTATGAAGTGCTCAGTGAACAAAGAAGCATAATATGCATTAAATTTCTGCTGATCATTTTCATTTAGTTATTTTTTCCGGTTACTTGTGTGAATATATTTATGTACAGGTATATATATGGTTTGTTCCTGATGGTAAATGTCCAGAGATAATTTCATTGCTGTTATGTTATCATTGTTCCGTATTTTTGCCATCATTGGTACTTTAGCTTTACTGCTAAAAGCTGGAATATTTAATTCTGTATTACACAGACTAAAATTTTGGAATTACAATTGTATTTGCCCCTCTGATTTGAGTAATAACATACGTAGAATATTTGTCTCTGCAGCCCCACGCACATTTTTTTTTAATTCTACAGCAACCGAATGTAGAAGACTCTCCGTAATTTTCTGTCATGAATCATATTTTTGTTTTCGTAGACAGTTTTGCAGTTGATTCAACAATAAAGGTATTTAATGAAATCAATGGTTCCATAAAAAATAAGAAATCCCAGTAACTATTTTCGGACTCATTTGAATGCCTGAATCCTGCCATGAATAGCATAGCCCTCACCTTTTCCTTAAATATAGCGTGAACAACAAACGAATTCAAGGTCATCACACAAAATGCCCCTCTTATTCAAATTATCATGTATATATATGGTTGGGGTGTTTTACGTTCTCTTCTTACTCCGTTCACCATTTCTTTCCTTTCTTGTCCTCTCTCTTTTCTATTCAGTTATTGCAGAATTGGAGCTTGAAATAGCTTCTGATTACTTGACACTTACAGTACGTACTTTTATGGCTTTTGTCTCGGTTGCTTGCACGAGACCAGCGGTTCACACCAAGCCTCTATTCCCACCTTTTGTTATCCAACCCACTAACGGAACGCCCGTGGTCAAGGGCACTTGATAGCATAAGAATGGCTTAATCCAAACGAGTCTCTCTCTCTCTCTCTTTACTTTTTTACTTTTCTCGCGTCTGTTCATATTTTTTCCAACCATCCTTAAACAACTATGGTTTCTTCCACTTCCACTTTTCCCTCTGTTATACCCTCGTCTCTCTTACTCCGCACGCTTCTTCGTTTCTCTCCTTTTTCTCCATTGACGATGGTTAAGGAGATTATCCACTTCATCCCCTACGGCCCTTAAGGACATGATGTTATCGTCTCACTTGGATGCTTTGTGGCGTCGCAGCTTCTTTACGACATTTCCCAGCTCTTGTCGCTGGCTCCTCCTTCCCCCCTCCCACCTACTCCCCTCCCTTCCCCTGATCCCCCCCCCAACCCCACACTCAGTCTTAGAATGAAAACGAATGCAGTGTCTGTCTTGTGTAATGTTGCTTGTGTTATTGAGTATTCACTCCTATATATGTTCTCGAGTTACAGCTTGGACTCGTTGGGTATAATTGGACAACTTTCTCATTCTAGTTATTGTTGTTGGTTTTATTTGATTCGATATATTAGGTTTTGCTTTTTCTGACCACATGTTTCTTTTTCGGTTTTTGGTTTGGTCTCCTCTCTCGAAAACATTCATGTGGAGGCTTTTATCATAAGGCATTCTTTTGAAAAGGCGATCATGGAAAGTGTTGACGGAATTATAAGAATGCACGGGTTTTGCTTAATGAGGATGTCCTCTGTAGATCTCAAATGATTTCTAAGGGTTTGTAACTCCGTGTCTTTGTTTCTCGATGTGTGCCATATATGCGTTATTGGGAAAAATAGCAGAACATGCAGCACGTACAGTACAGTACAGTAGACGCCGCAGTGTTTTGTTGTACAGCATGCAGCAGCAAAACACGTGTGACCCGATTTCAGTGATTATCGTTAGAAAGTCACTTACTGGCAACTCTTACCTTCTTCACATTTCTAATGACACCAAGTTACAACGACGAAACATTTTACAACTTCGTTCAAAAAAAAAAAAAAATTATACAGTTCGCTAAGCATGGTTTTGAAGTATCAATGCTATATTTTTTATCACATATCAGCCAGATCATTATAAAAACATTAACACAGTAATTTTCAATTATGGTAAATATGAAAAGACGCAAATACTTGATGAGTTTGACTTTTATCCACCATTGTCATGCATATACTATATGTAACGTAATGAACGTGTCAGAGATGTACAGTACAGTAGTTGGCCTAACCAGACGTCGGCCGTTGACATGGCTCAGTCTGCCTCCCTCCCCTCCCCTCCCCTCCCCTCCCCTCCCCTCGCCTCGCCTCGCCTCGCCTTACCCGCAGGCCGCCGAATGCGCTTCGCTCATCTCGATTATATCATTCTTATGAAGCCTTTAGGGCTATGAAGAAAATAATGGCGGAAGTATACCACACCAAGACTGTGGAGGAATTTCACAAATCCTGCTTTATGGTCTTGTAGACACCCTTGATAAGTTATGCAAAGATTTGACGCAATTGTACATTGTTGCCATATGAAATATACTGTAGTCTAGTATGTTGTCAAGCCAATAGCATACGTCTAGACTCCAGAGCCATACTACTACTACTACTACTGCTACTACTACTACTACTACTACTACTACTACTACTATTATTATTATTATTATTATTATTATTATTATTATTATTATTATTATTATTATTTATAAATACTTTGTTGTTGCCATTCTCCAGAATGTGCAGACAAGAGGTGTGGCTGATAATGTCCGGCCTGATTATAGCCTTCCGTTCCTAAAGTAAAAGCAAAATAATAAAAAAGTAGAATTAATTGTATTTCTAATAGCGAAGAATACTCTCAGCCTCGCTTATTTATTTATTTATTTATTTATTTATTTATTTATTTATTTATAATTTTTTTTCTCCAAACTGAAGAAACCCCTCGGGAGACTAGGCCTATGTGGCCTTGGCTATAGCCTAAGCTATGACTTGTAATCATTTATTGCAAGTATCGAAATCATGATCCTGACTAACATTTGCTTTATACACAAAACTACAAAAGCGAAAAGCTGTAATAGCTTTGAATTCTTATCCCAGATGCATCATTTTTATCATGAGATTGCTCTGCTTAACTTTTCTTTTTCAGTCTATCTCGACGTCCTCTTCTCTTTCACAGTTTCACTGTAGTATCCAGACTGACGGTTCACGGCTGACGGTGAGGAGCCTCACGAGGGATTCATGCTACAGTGATGTCTTCAGTTTTCGTTCTGAAATATTATTGTAGCAGCGCGAAATGTCTTTGTTTTTCACGATCCAATGTATTTCAATGATCAGATTCTACATAACAAGTGACCAAATTTTCCTCGTACTGTACACGCATGTTTACAAAATAAAATATAAGATTTAATACTAAGTGGCAACTTGAGAGCAGCGATTGTCCAGCACAAAAATAAAAAAAAAGTCGCACGACTTTTGCTGCATACTGTACATGTGTCTTACCGTATGTCATCTGTTAGTTTCTTATATATTTTTTTTAATAATAATTTCTTATTGGGTATCAGTGCTCTCTCTCTCTCTCTCTCTCTCTCTCTCTCTCTCTCTCTCTCTCTCTCTCTCTCTCTCTCTCTCTTCTCCTTTTTTTATCAATTATTTTTTTATTCTTGCCCAGACATGAATGATGATGGCATCACTTCCTCGTCTCTAGTGAAAGTGGATCGTTTCGTATCATTTAATTACTCCGAAGTGGGAGCAGTGCCGTGAGGTGCACTGTAGGCATTACTTGAGGTTTTTTGCAGCGTCCCTTCTATGGCCCCTAGCTGCTTCAACCCCTTTCATTCCTTTTACGGTGCCTCCTTTCCTATTCTCTTTCTTCCACCGTACTTTCCTCAACCCTCTCCTAAAAGTTGTTTCAACATCATTTTCAGCTCTGAATGACCTCAATAATCCCAGCGCTTGGCCTTTGACCTAAATTTGATCTTTCATTTCCAATCGTTTCATTATTTTCTTTTTGAAATTTTTGTTATCTTCCTCTCCGTGTGACCTTTCCTGGCTAGTGGAACAGATTGCGTTCGCCTGCAGGAAATATATATATGCTGTGGCATGTTTTCAAAACTCCAGTTTTAATGATTTGGGTTTTTCCCTGATGAAGTGATGGGTGATTAGCCTACGCCAATTTATATATAATATATATATATATATATATATATATATATATATATATATATATATATATATATATATATATATATATATATATATATGTGTGTGTGTGTGTGTGTGTGTGTGTGTGTGCATATATACACACGCATATACATATATTTCAGAAAATATGGCTGCTACAAATTTTAAAGGACACATATATGCATTTCATAGCTTCAATGCTTTAAGATGTGATGGAAGAATTTATGGAGTCAGATGGAACTAGGTCGAGAGACTCGAGGTAAAATCTTTGTGTTCAACAAATAGTTTGATTCCTCAGCAATATTGCCGGTCAGGTGATCTTCCGAAGTGTTATGTATATTCGTGAGTAAGTGCGTTAATTTGATCTAGATTATGCCAAAATCTGCCCTAAAAGTGAGTTTGATCGTTCATTAACGTGATAGAACTGCAGTTGTCTAGACGTAGCTTTGGAGAGGATCCAGGCTTTGAATCGGCAGATAAGATGTCTGTGGACACTGTGGACAGATGTCTGTGGACAGTGTGGACTGGTTCGAATAACATGTGGTAGACTGTTTTTGACATGACTAGTTATTGATTTGGGGAGTATGTGTGAGTTTGGATATTTTCAGGCTATTAGCCATAGTGAGACTTCTTTAATCAGAAGTGTTTTGCAGTTCAGAGTTTAGTTATCTAACTCGATAATTCATTTATTATGCATTTTAATCTTTGCTTTGTTTTATTCATTTCTTGTTGGGTTATTTGAATAATAAACTTATTTTTGTAGAAACTATTGCGTTTCTTTAAATAGTCCATTTAATTGCTTTGGTGAGAATGAGTGAGATTCGGGTTGGGTGAACTTCGGAAAACGATGAGAGAGAGAGAGAGAGTTAACATACACGGAGAGAGAGAGAGAGAGGCGATACACGGTGAGAGAGAGAGAGAGAGAGAGAGAGAGAGAGAAAAATAGATGTAAGTGTTATCGTGAGCGAACTTTCATACGCCGTTTCCTGAATAAAGATCGTTGGAGCACGTTACGTACACTTTCAAAAAGTGTTAATTCTGTTTCCTTGTTACAGAATTAAATGTTGGCAGCGGTGTCTCTGATTTTAAATGTTGGCAGCGGGTTTCTCTTGATTTTAAATGGTGGCAGCATGATTTTAATGTCTTTAGTGATGGCGAAAGAGGGAGATTGCTAATAGACTAATTGGTAACGTTGATGCCCAAGGCATAGGCGACTTCACCTAAGAGCTAAGGCGACGAGTCAGTGTTGAATGACTGAGTGGGTCGTGATTACGCCCTAATACGGGGAATCTTTTTTTTTTCCATCTCTATTCGAGTACTGGGAGTGGGGAGTTGTGAAATAGATCTGGATGATCTCTAGAGCAATTTTGGGGTTAACAAAATACCCAAATAAGTGTGAATAGTGGCGATTGTGAGTTAATTACGCAAAGTGATGATTCAACAAGAAACGCGCTGGGTGTTTTTTTTGCTTCGTCGTCGAGTGGGTGACGTCACAGGCTGCACACAGCTCTGTTTTCGGTTAGCATAGGTACTTCGTTTTCTGTTTCAAAATTGGTAAGTACCCCATTCTCGTAAGTTGCGCAGAACGCCGTTTTCTGTTCTTCTTTTTAGAGGGTAACTTGTGCCTTTCTCTAGTGTTCTTTTTGGTTTCTCTTTTTATGTTGTTACGCTCAGGGCGTGTGATTACTCACAAAATGCCGGACGATGCAGCAAGCACATCCCAATCAATTGTGGTGCATAAAGTGACGAACATTAGTGCGGGAATTACTAATTTTAAAGGGCTGGTTGACGGGAAGCCAACCCAAAATATAGAAACTTTCATTGAGTCAGTGAACAATTATCTGAATTCCAAGAAAATTACGAATGGCGCTGAAGCTTTAACAGAGGCTAAATCATTTCTGGATTTAGATAAAGGAGATATTGGGAAACGAGCACGCAGTTTCAGGTTCAGAAGGTGTAAAACTTGGAATGAACTGCAGAAATTTCTACGAGCTACTTATGGCGGAGTTCAACGTGAATGCGCAGTTCGGAATTTGCGAGAGTTTCTCAAAATAAAGAAGGGCAATGATTCACTAGTCACATACAGTGCGAATTTATTTGATGCAGTAGTTGAGTTAAAGAAATCTATAACAGGTTCTCCATGGGTAACTGGAAATAATATCTCCTTAGATAATTTTGAAAGATTGTTACACTTTGCTTGCCTTTTAACGTCGGTCCCAGATGTAATTGTAGATAGTTTTGATAAGAGAATTGATCAGGATACAGACGAATCCTTTTTGTTTGCACAGATTAACAAAAATCTAGCAAAATGCCCGACACTGGACAGTACTTTTGTACAGGGAGGTGCAAGATGTCAGCTGCGGTTTCCAAACCACAGAATAATGATAGTCGCTCGCATTCGGGAAATGATGCAACAGCGAAGACATGTGCACGAGTAGAATCGAAGAAAATTCCAGAGATCAGTCACAACGATACGTTGTTTTAATTGTGATAAAATAGGCCATAGTAAATCAAATTGCAGAGTGAGATATTGTTCAGTTTGCAAATCTTCAGATCATGGATGGAGATTTTGCCCAGCCACGAAGAATAGAGATTATTCAGGAAGTCACGGGGAGGTTTTTCTAGATATGACAGGAGAATTCCACATGATGCAAGTTCTAGATACACAAAGGAACAGCAGAATTTTCACAAGATAAGTTCGAAAAAACGGACACAGGATAATGACTAATCAGGTCGTAGAGTCACTAGAACCTAGGCCGATTGTACGTGGATTCTCTAATGGCAATGAAATTCATATTTTCATTGATTCTGGTAGCTCAGTTAACTTAGTAAATGCTGACCTTTTTCACTCGAGGTTTCCAGAGTGCAAATTAGTCCCTTCTAGTGAGACAGTGTGTGATGTACAAGCGAGGAAACTGAATATTTTAGGTTCGTCATTTCTTACGCTTTGTATCGGCGGAAAGACAATAGAAGAATCATTTTTGGTCATAGAAGGATTAGCCTTAGGTGAAATGGTTTTGCTAGGACACCCTTCTTGCATGCGACATAACATCAACATTCTTACGGGAGTTCAGGGGATTACAATAGGTGAGTCAGGTTGTTTTGTTCCATATATACACAGGAAAAAACTTGTGAGAAACTTAAGACACAGTCTGAGACATGTGTAACACAGTCATTAGAGAGTGAAGATATTCCGCAGAGATCTTTCAAAGGATTTTTGTTGGAAGATGTTGAATTGCAACCGCGAGTTCCTACAATAGTTAAAGTGTCGCTGAAAGAGAAAAAGTTTCCTTCTCAAGTGTGCGTTGTTGAGGGAACCGAGAAATTCAAAGACGTTGTGAGTACGGTGTCAGTGAATGAAATTTCAGTCGCAGGCGTGACTTCAGTAGAATTAGTTAGCTATCAAGACTCAGTGAAAAAATATCACAAGGGTACTTATGTAATTGATTTGGAAGAGTTTAAGGAAGAGCATAAATTAGTGAGTTTTTGTGGAGACGGGAATATGTTTCCTAACGAGGAGCAACAGTTCCGAAGTCAGGTTCTACATGAACATTTGGCTAAAGTTGATTATCCTGAGTATTCAGATAAAGTAGAGAAAGTGTTGAAAGAATATCTAGATATCATTGCTTTGAAGGGAGATAAATTAGGAGTTACAGATGTTTTAGAACATTCAATCCGAGTCTTTTACTGGAACCAACCTAGAAAAGGGTACAAATCCCATATATATTCCAGCATATCGAATTCCTTTTAAGATCAGAGAAGAAGTAGAAAAAGAAGTTCAGAGGTGGGAGTCGGAAGGCATTATCAGACCATCCAATTCTCCGTTTAATTTTCCTTTGCTTGCAGTTCCTAAGAAAGACGGTAGTATCAGAGTTTGTGTAGATTTTCGTAAATTGAATGAAAAACATGCCCAGATAGATATCCGGTAGCTTGTTTGCCTGATTTGTTTGTTGAGATCGGTGGCAAGAATATATATTCATCTATAGATCTTATGCAAGGTTTTTACAGGTTCCCCTTTGTGAGAGTAGCCAATGTAAATATACAGCATTTTCGGTACCAAAGGGACATTACGAGTTTAATAGGATGCCTTTTTGGATTACAAGGGTCCCCAATAACATATATATAGATAGATGTGTGCCTCCTCAGCCTCTTCTGTGAACTTGAAAGAGGAGCTGTGGGCAACAACACTGTGTGTGTGTACAGGTGATCCTTCATTTGAATGGAGCGAGTTCGTCCCTTGTGGTGCATGTAGGATTAATAGCGAGAGAGAGAGAGAGAGAGAGAGAGAGAGAGAGAGAGAGAGAGAGAGAGAGAGAGAAGGTATGATGTGCGTGTTTGTTACTATAGACCTAAAGGTTTTACACTAGAAAGTTTACACAATAACCCGTGCATTTTATACATATTGCCATAACATTATATATGTACAGCCAAGAGACACAGTTGTACAAACAAGAATACACTTCTGTACATGCAACTAGACACATTTTATGCATAATTATCTGTATTTATTTATTTATACACAAACACGTATAGGGAGAGGGAAATCAGCACTAAAACGTCAAGTATCCATACTTCTTCTCTCATTGTTGACACTTCTCTCATTGTTAACATTTCTCTCATTGTTAACATGCTTCTTCTCTCATTGTTAATATACTTCTCTCGTTGTTAACATACTTCTTCTCTCATTGCTAACATTTCTCTCATTGTTAACATGCTTCTTCTCTCATTGTTAATATACTTCTGTCATTGTCAACATACTTCTTCTCTCATTGTTAACACACTTCTTCTCTCATTGTTAACATATTTCTTCTCTCATTGTTAACATACTTCTCTCATTGTTAACATACCTCTTCTCTCATTGTTAACATATTTCTTCTCTCATTGTCAACATACTTCTCCTCTCGTTGTTAACATACTTCTTCTCGCATTGTTAACATACTTCTTCTCTCATTGTTAACATACTTTTTCTCATTGTTAACATAATTCTTCTCATTGTTAACATATTTCTTCTCCCATTGTCAACATACTTCTTCTCTCGTTGTTAACATACTTCTTCTCGCATTGTTAACATACTTCTCCTCTCATTGTTAACATACTTTTATCTCATTGTTAACATACTTCTTCAACATACTACTTCTCTCATTGTTAACATACTTTTTTCTCATTGTTAACATATTTCTTCAACATACTACTTCTCTCACTGTTAACATACTGCTTCTCTCATTGTTAACACCAGCAGATTTATTTTGTTTAAAAGAGATCACAGTTTGTCTATTGAATATTGTCTTTGCCTTGTTGTGAAATGAATTGACCAACACAGTCATCTCCTTCCTGTTAATGACATCCATCGTAGGAGATGAAGTGAGGGGAAATGAGGACGTCTTCCCTGAGACGAGATCTTCTTCAGGAGAGGCTAAAGTGAACTTTCGTTGGTTCACGTCAATACAAACAAAATTTGAAGATGTAAAATTAACAAAAATATAGCACGCCTCTCTACTTTCGTTGACTCACATCGAAGACAAATAGAATTTTACGGTGTAAAATTATTAGAAATATAGCATGCCTATCTGCCTTGTTTTTACTGGAACATGAATAAAGTAATAACAATATCCAGTTTATTTAAACACTTTATATGATTGAAATCGCATTTGTAATTAAATATTAATGCGTATGAAATCATTGTAATTGCATTTGTAATTGGCACTACATGTGAATAATTTCAATTAAAATTTCAGGCGCCTTATTAATAAGCGTAATTAATCCAAACCTAGCAGCAGGAGCCAAACGTTGAGGAATTCTGGGCGTTTTGGCTCGACAAACCTCAGTGCTAAGTGACATCAGTCTTTTCTCGCCTCGCGAACACAGCCAGGTATTCTTCGATTGCACCACCTCCTCCAATGGAAAGATCTGTGAATGGAAATGCCTCGTGAATGAATCTATTTTAAACTAATGGACTCTTACATGGAATATTTCCGGCTAGTAGTGGCAAACGGAAAACATTTGTGTTAGCTTAATCTGTGCGTTTGTGTGTGTGTATATGTATGTGTATATATATATATATGTGTGTGTGTGTGTATACACAATCATGAAGCTACAAATGTCGCTTAATATCAAATTCACGCTACCTCGGGAACATCTCCGATGGGGAATTATCACCGAAGGGGAATTTTTAAGTGATAAATGGACTGATACTGCCGGGTCACGAACCCTAGACACAGAACTTACCCAGCAACTCCATTCGACGTTACCACTGAGCTATCAAGAGAGCTGTAAGCCCTGAGGTAGCGTGAATTTGATATTAAACGACATTTGTAGCTTCATGATTGTATGTAAATCACGGTGTGATAAAAAAATTTCATAATAAGAGTTGCGTGTTCTAAACGTACCAATGAACTAAATTATCATGGCGGAGGTGGGTTAATGCCGAGGCTAAGTACAACTTCCCCGCTCACGACGGGTATAAAAAAAGTACAGCAGACTCGGCATTAACTTATACCTCCCTTGATAGCTCAGTGGTAACGTCGACTGAAGTTGCTGGGTAAGTTCTGTGTCGAGGGTTCGTGACCCGGCAGTACCAATCCATTTATCACTTATAAACTCCCCTTCGGTGATAATTCTCCATCGGAGATATTCCCGAGGTAGCGTGAATTTGATATTAAGCGACATTTGTAGCTTCATGATTGTATATAAATCACGATGTGATAAAAATTCATATATAATATATATATATATATATATATATATATATATATATATATATATATATATATATATATGTATATATATATATATATATATATATATATATATATATATATATATATATATATATATATATATATATATATATATATATATATATATATATATATATATATATATATATATATATATATATATATATATATATATAGAGAGAGAGAGAGAGAGATTGGTATAGTTATAGATATATATTTGATGGTTTATGAAAGAAACTATTAACTGCACGGTCAAAGGCTTTAGGGCATCATACTTATGAAAATGCGGAAGCGGATCATTGTTCCAGGCGAGACAGACATTTCTGAGGATTTCTCTGTATTCCACGATTTCTTTGGAGCACGTAACCTTCCACTCCAAGGCTTAAGGGTGACAGTAAATGCTTTTGAAAAGTGTGTGTGTGTGTGTGTGTGGGTTGGGGGGGGGGGCGCGTTTGGGGAGAGTGCTTGTATAGTTACAGAGTACAGGTGAGACAGCTGGGATTCTAACCTCAAATGCGCTCTAGAAGCCTTGAAGTGTTTTTCCTTTGACCATTATTTTGTTTTCATTTATCCCATTGGATTTTTCTTTATTTTTGTTTAAAGTCTGTTGGTCGCATCAAATTCCATCGCAGTTCTTAGTACTGTAATTCACCAGTGAAAAATAGGAGCAATAATAATTATTGAGTTAATCTTTCAGATTCTCTCTTTTCGTATGCAGAATTTAGAATTTTCTACAACAAAATATTGACAGTAATGAAACATATGAAATAACAAACAAGAAAAAACGCAGGGGTAGGATTTCGAGGCACTGGGAAAGAAGAAAAAATAAAACGGCTTTAAGTATTATATTTCACACACGCTAGGAAATGAATGAAAACGATTAAGAAAACAGGGACTGGGATTAATTAAAGGAGGGCCGCTAATGCCACTTGATTCTGAAGGCTTCCAGGTATCTCTAAGAGACTGCAAGGATAAAGGACTAAAAAACCAAACAGCGATAAAAGTAGATAAAAAGACCTAAAAGGGTCAGTAGGGGAACTTCAGAAGGGAAGTAGAAAACGGTCTCTCTCTCTCTCTCTCTCTCTCTCTCTCTCTCTCTCTCTCTCTCTCTCTCTCTCTCTCTCTCTCCTGCGAGACAACATGACAGTTGAAGGTACGTTGCCCCTATAGTATATGGTCACTGTGTTTTGAAGCCTAAATATTTTGCGTAGATTAGACCATATGTTCAGATTGTAAGCTGAAAGGTAATATTAGACTTGCAAGGAGAAAAATTTATCTTATATTTTTATGAAATCTAACATACACACACACACACATATATATATATATATATATATATATATATATATATATATATATATATATATATATACACACATACATACATACATACATACATACATACATACATACATACATGCTCGCACACACACACGTGTGCGTGTGCCTGTGTGAAATGCTGCATTCCTTGCGTACGTTTCTTTATTTTTAATTAGCCCTTTACTGTATGACCTGTTAGCGTTGCTTTGTATTAGTATTACAATTATCGCTGGGTCCTTTTTTTATTATATCTCGCGATTCCAGACTGAGAGAGTTTGAAAAACGGGCCAAGTAATTCATGCATGGAATTGCAATTTCCTTACATCGCAGTCATTGTGGCAGCCTCCACGTCAAAGCAATGAAGCATAATTATACGCTCGATCTCACATGTATATAAATATAAGCCGGAGCCAATTTATTATTGCATTCCACACACACACACACACACACACACACACACACACACCCAACAACAAGCAGACAGTTTCCAATTAATAAGGAAGTTGTGTTTTGTAAAGGCTGAGCATAAAAACAACATTGAAAGGGTGATGGATTTTAATGCTCGAGGCAAGAGGTCGGAAATGTAACTGTAACAGTAACCAGCTGAGAGAGAGAGAGAGAGAGAGAGAGAGAGAGAGAGAGAGAGAGAGAGAGAGAGAGAGAGAGAGAGAGAGAGAGAGAGAGGGCGGGAGGGGGGGGCGATTAATTACAATGATTGTTCGGACTGAGAAGATTCTTGGAAATAAAATCTTCGAGTTCTTTCCTTGTTGAAGACTACCATTCTCTCTCGCGTGGGATTTTCTAGCTGACACCATAATTCCTGGTTTGGGCATATTCACATGTTGCCCATTACGTTGAGGAGAGTTTATCTGCTAGACTAGATGATCTGCTGTTTATAGAGGGGGCAGCATTTTTACATTTTAATCACGGATGGCAGTCATTCATATCGGATAGCAAGATTTACCTTTCCACGATCTTGGAAAATCCTGTTTCCTCATAGCAACAGCTGTGCGATGTTATGGTGAGAACAAACACATGCACTATGTCAGGTATTGTTGGAAGTTCTGTTAGTGTGAGGATATAGAGATTATTTCATTCGAAACTCTGAAGCTCCCAACCGTCCCAGTTTCCATTTTACTGCAAATAGGATCATGTGTACGTCGTCACTGAGAACCGTGACAGCAACACATTCATGTTCATGTTGCATTACATTGTGGAGAAATAGCTCATAGATCAGCCAGCGTTCTCATCTGGAAAAGGCCGCTTTGGGAGAATACTTCTTCATTGATGATGCTTTTTCATAGGATGAAAGTATGTGGAGTGTATGTACTCCGTAGTGAACTGTGGTTTGGAATCGGTAGAAGTTCGCGCGTGATTAGAAAATCCATGTTGGACTGAAACAAGGTGAAATTTAGTATGCAAAGGGGATTTCCCCTATTAGAGGGTGATTTATGAATCCACCGATGTATTAGGTGGTTTAAATGTATTGATGTTAATATGAAACTTTTATGATGTGGGCAGCGCAGGTTTTATATGATCTGAAGTAGTGTTTAAATCAGTATGTAAACTCTGCAGATCCAGCTTACCTTACCTTTGGTTATGATGAAGTAATGACAGTTTTATATGTTTGTTTTATTGGCTCTTGAATTTACAGTGCTGCTCATCGATCCACCGGCCTTCCGGTCTTTCAGTAGCGCCTTGGATGTAGTAAGGTTTCCTTTTGTATAATTCTTGTAGTATTTGGCAAGCAAACGAAGTGTGAATATTGACGATTCAGCCAAACGATGTGAGGTTCTTAGTTGCTAGCCTTGTTATTTCTACAGTCATTATTAGTATCAGAGGATCTGATATCCTTGATAGTGTAATTCTGTTGTAATTTATAGGCATTTGATTTTATTTTGGTTTCCTTTAGACTCCAGTTGTTTGTTGATTCCTCTGTAAATATTCATAAAAGGATCCTCTGTTCGTGGCGTAGTAGAGATTGAGCTGACCAAACATTCCTCGCAGTTATTACTACGACAACAGCAGGCTATATGAATCTCTCTCTCTCTCTCTCTCTCTCTCTCTCTCTCTCTCTCTCTCTCTCTCTCTCTCTCTCTCTCTCTCTCCGTTTTATCCGATCTGGGGTTTATGAAGCTTCATAGTTCTAGAGATCTCATTACCCAACTTGGGGTTGCAAAGTTCTGAACAAACTTGGATTTTGGGGGTGAAAGATGATGTCGCTGTATTAATCTTGTGTTGGGGATCGCCTGCATGCAGGGAAACGGCTCATTAGGGACGCTGGGAAATTCTCTCTCACTTCTGCACGAGGTTCGAAGTTTGGATTTGGTTCTCGGCGGCGGTTTGTGCCATCTCTTTCGCGCTGTTACATAATTATGTAGGCCTGGGTTTGCGCATGCGTGCTTCATGATCTCAAATTCTGCACACATATACACACACACACTAATACTGTGGACAAATACAACTACGTTGTTGAAGAACAAGAGCGTTCTGTCACAAACTTTAGAAATCTCTTGCTCTCAGTCACTGGAACAGTTCTAACACTCAGGGCCCTTTGTGAAAAATTTATGGAAAATGAGTTGGTATTTAAAGGTGTTTTAGCCCCACTTCCCTCTATTATGTTTGTATATATATATATATATATATATATATATATATATATATATATATATATATATATATATATATATATATATATATATATATATATATGTGTGTGTGTGTGTGTGTGTGTGTGTGCATGCACGCTTTGGCTTCAAAAGTGTTTACTTAATGGTTGTTCAATAAAGGAAATATCTGCATTGACAAATCTTATGATTTTTATCTGTGTATAATGCACTTTTAGTAGCATGACTTGTTTTTGTGCAATTATCCTGGTATTTATTTTTTGCCCATCTCTAATTAACTGTCTAGAAAGGAGAATCACAAGCAGAGGGAAAGAATGACGTTGCTTTCTCATTAGGGGAACTGTCATTCGTTTTTGGTCTCTGACACCGCACTAATTAATGATGGACGGGAGTCACCCAAATAAGCTCTCTTTTAAGTTCCTGTCTATCTTTTTGGTTATAGTATATCATCGTGGCGGTTTCTTATTTTGTATGGGAATTAGATTCTTTTATTCATAAGCGCCTGTCCAGTATCCGATGCCTCTCGCTATGTTGATCATTCACAAAGTTTTGAAATACCTTTTCGCTTTTCTCTTAACGAATTTCTATACTCATTAGCGTAATTACGCTATGGTGAGCTTGCTATCCCACCCTCCCATATTTTCTTTTCCGTATGATTCTATAACTGAAAATTGTGGTTATTTATTCGTGTTTAGATTTAAGTATTTCCCCCCTCTTCAAAGCTTTTCTTCTCCTTAAATGACTACTATAGTTATTTCCTTTTACCTTCATATACTTCTAATAAAAAAATAAACACATTTAAAGTATCTGGCCGATGTTGTTTGTTACAGTATAAGAGATAAGCCAGTCTCACATTTCATTCACATACTTACTAATGCCGTCAGGTAGAATATAACAATATAATATATATATATATATATATATATATATATATATATATATATATATATATATATATATATATATATATATATATATATATATATATATTGATATATACACACACATATATATATATATACTGTATATATATATATATATATATATATATATATATATATATATATATATATATATATATATATATATATATATATATATATATATATATATATATATATATATATATATATATATATATATATATATATATATATATATATATATATATATATATATATATATATATATATATATATATATATATATATATATATATATATATATATATAATATAAATATAAATCCTTTTGAAATTCTTTTGATCTAATTTTGTCAGTCATAATTATCACTTAGCGTAAGACTAAATCCAGACTGGAAACTTTTTTAAAACACTTTCTTTGCAGTTTTATCGTAATGATTATTCTTATCTTTTTTATATTTTATTTTTGATACTAATGTCTTGTTTGATAATGTGAAGAATGTGTTTTATGCGTTGTTCTCTCTTCTTGGAACCTCCTTCTTCATTCACTCATTACGATTGCTTCTTTGTATTCAACATTCATATTTGAAGTGAAGTTCGTTAACTTTTCATTTTATTGCTTCGCCGATTTTAACACAGTTCTGTGTTTTCTTTACGTTCATTTTTTAATAGTAATATTAAAATTTTTTTTTTTTTTCTTAGACAACTAAAAATAGAGATTTAATGTGAACGATTTCCATTGTAATTATAATAATGAAATATATATATATAATATATATATATTTTATATATATATCTATATATAAAATATATATTATTTACACAATTGTTCTGTGCATTAGTAGATTTAAAAGGACCTCATTCAAACTGGATGTCTAATTTTTTATAAAAGTAATTTCTTGAAAAAACAGTATTATCATAGTATCCGTAATGTATATATATAATGTGGACTGTTTGTCCAAGAAAGCTTGTAACTTTTTGAATAAAAACTCCATTAGATACCATCCAGTTTGAATGAGTGTCCTTTTAGTAATATATCCATATATATATATATATATATATATATATATATATATATATATATATATATATATATATATATATATATATATATATATATATATATATATATATATATATATATATATATATATATATATATTTATATATATATATATATATATATATATGTGTGTGTGTGTGTGTGTGTGTGTGTGTGTGTGTGTACCTGGTCGGCAATCGACTGTGATTGGTTGCAACGAGGGTGGAAATGGCCATGGAGTTAGTATCATCTAAATAAATTCTTGTGTGCTTTTCATACTGCAGAAGACAATAGGGCGACTAATACTGTAACCACTATCATAGTCCATAATATTTGTGTGTAGCCGTTTGTGTGGGAATTCTGTTGTCAGCTACGAAGAATAATAGGAATTGTGAAATGATCAAGCGAAATATGAGTGAGCCTGTTTATATCGTCTTCAATTATTTGTTACCTTGAAATGAGGATTTATGTTTTGCAACCATAAATCCCTTCGTGTCACCCTCTCCTGGAACTGGAAACACTATTCCAGTGGAAATGATCATTTGCTCGAGTGATGAAAGGACTTCATCCGCCGCTCGAGTCAGACTTTCCTATAATCCGCATCCACCTCTTGACTTTCCCCTCCATCAATTATGACAAATAGAAAGAATCTCTTCTCCATAATGACTAGGTGGAGAGAGAGAGAGAGAGAGAGAGCACAGTCAATGTCATTATTCTCGTTTTTTATTGAAACGTGCATCGCATTTACATTCCTTTTAGTAAGCCGGAGCGATTAGCCCACAGGACTTAAGAAAAAGTAGTATAGCAATAAATTTACAGGAGTATGCTTGCTTCTCTCTCTCTCTCTCTCTCTCTCTCTCTCTCTCTCTCTCTCTCTCTCTCTCTCTCTCTCTCTCTCTCTCTCTCTCTCTCTCTCTCTCTCTAGAGAGGGAGAGACAATGGAATGCAGAAGAATCCTCTCTGTGCCTTAACATAGAGTAGGTAAAAGCGAAAGTTCACTAGTACTGCATGTGTTCCTTTTTGCTTCGCTTAAATCCCTCTCAGATTTTCTGAATAAACTGTTATGGAAATTGTCCAAACCTATATTATAGGCCTCTTGGAAACGGGAATACTAGCCCTACTCTTAATAATGAATGGCGTGCCGATTTTCGCTGGAAATGATCGTCCGACGAATAATTGTTACGAATTTTTGTTGAAATAGAAACTTCAGCAGAAGTAGTAAACAGTGAACTATGTTGACAAGTGATGCTATGTTTTTTTGAGCGCAGGTGGCGGATAGTCAAGTATTTGTTTGCATCGAAGTATATTGCATTTGCCCTGTTAAAATCAGAGAATAGTTTATTTCAGGATTTTTTTTTTTTGTACTGTTTGTACTCATTGCATTGGTCACGATTATGAAGAGTATATATATATATATATATATATATATATATATATATATATATATATATATATATATATATATATATATATATATATATATATATATATATATATATGTATAAAAAATATATAATGTGATGAATATATATATATATATATATATATATATATATATATATATAAACAATGGATATATATATATAACTGAATCAAAAAATATGAAAAATAGTATTGCTAAGTAAAGGACTATAATAAAATCGAAAGGCCTCACAGTACTCCATTGTTCCTCTTTTCTTTCGTGGCATTGCCTTTATATATATATATATATATATATATATATATATATATATATATATATATATATATATATATATATATATATATATATACTGTTTCATTGTTTCTTTCCTGGTTACCTTCAGCCAGCCACATAAGAGGCATGACATAGCCGCCAGAAAGAAGGATCACCAGCATCGTGCCCAATCCCCTACAATACCTGTACTGAATCATTTACCCTTACTGCCCACACGCTTGCTTCCTGGGCATCTAGTGCCCTCTTTGCGGTATTAATAAGATACGCAATACGGTGGAATAAATTAATAGGAATTATATTGAAGTCACAAGATTATGTGATATTGGATTACTTATATTTTAAGGTCAGCGAAAAGGGGTCAAAAGTATTGGATCAGACACTTTGAATATGTGCCTGAGAAGTAATTATGGAAAGGTTCAATGTCAGTTTTTCATCAGCACTAAATATAGCATGAATTCTTTCCTTTCCGTCAGTCCAGCAGCGAGATGAAAATCATTCAGTGATATTTCAGGTTCCTCTAAAAATAACTGCAGATAAAATTCATCGTACTGTAAATCTCAAGAGAAATATACTGAGTACATTGAGCTATATTTATTGGTAATCCAACTTTGTCTGCCAACAAGTCCATAGTATTTGAACTTTTTCTGTTCAAATGGGATTGTGACCTTCATTTATTCTTCAGTGTGTCCTAGAAATAATATGCTAATCATTCGACATAAAATCCACGAAGGTGCAACAAGAAATATCTCGTATTTGTTTTCCATTTTTTATATGTTCCTCCTCTACCTCCCTACCTCCCTCCTGATGCTACGCAGTGTTTCTTCTTTACAAGAATCGTTTATTTGAAAGAGCATCTTCTCTTCCTTGTTCTTCCTGACTTTAGGATCCTTGAGGAGTCTCGTCACGTTTTCCTCATTTTGCTTCACATTTCGTCAGACTTCCTCGGCTCATTTTGCTTTCCCTCGACCCTGTTCTTCTGAAGTCAGATGTTTTTGGAGAGATCTGCTATTATTTATTTCCGGGTGATTTTTTTTAGTTGGTTTCCAGTATTTATCGAATGGATGATTCTAAATTGTTATCTCTTTTTACTGACATTTTCCCTCTTATTTTTGCTTTATTTTCCTTAATTTTAATCTTTTTTCATCGCCCCTTCCATTGTCTCTCACGTCTGTCGAGTTATTTAAGCTTAGTGCAGCTTTAATAGAACAAGAAAAATGAAAATATCTGAAGGAGGATTATCTGTTTATCCTGATCCTTTCTCAAAAGGCAAGATATTTTTAGCTGGTTGTTGTAATGCTCACAGAATTTTGCATAAACCGATTCTACTGATGACCTAAAGTAATGGGAGTGTTTTTCTAATGTCCTTCTTTTAAAGAATGGTCTTTAAACACTTTACAGATAAAGATATCCAAGTAAAGGAACCGATCTCATCCAGTCAGTTTTAATTGCAACACAATTTATACGTCCTAGCTATGTGGTGCTTTCATGGAAATGCAGAGTTGGCCTGGGCTAACATCACCAGCAAGCCATACTTAAAGTTATAATAATTTGTCCTTATTAATTGCACTGTTCACATCACATTTTCTGATAATGTATCTTTCTCCTTTGTACATTTATTGGTTGGTTTATAGACATTCACATGTTGTCGCTTATGTGAGTATTTGATGTAACCTGGGGAGAGTGATAGATTTGGTAGGGATAGATTTGGAATAGTTCAATGTACACACTTTTTACACTGAATTCATTATAAGAGCAACAGTGGCAATTACGGTTACTGACGAACTTCTCTCTGCCATCGTCTTTGAATTAACCTGGTCATAGTTGAGTTGAATTGATTTGAATATAGAATTTAGGCCAAAGGCTAAGCACTGGGGCCTATGAGGTCATTCAGCGCTGAAACGGAAATTGACAGTAAAAGCTTTGAAAGATTTAACACGAGGAAAACCTCGCAGTTGCACTATGAATCAATTATTAGGAGAGGGTCAAAAGTAAGATGGGAGAAAGAATGTGAAAGGAGGTACAGTAAATGGAATGAAAGGGATTGCAGCTAGGGGCCGAAGGCACGCTGCAAAGAACCTCAAATAATGCCTACAGTGCACCTCCTACGGGGCCTAGGCATAGTGTTATATTTGAAACAGCTCTGTGTACACACTTCTTCCACCGAATTAATATGAGAGTAACAATGGGAATTATGATTACGGATAAACCTCTTTTTTGAAACTGTCTGTGAAATCAGGCGTTTTCTAGTAAATTTTGCACTTGAAGGCTGCGTTAGCTGACGGTTACGAATAATGGTCACGAGCTGTACCCTCCTATAGTTACTTTTCCTAAGAAAAGGGCTGCTTCATAATTTCATATCTTAAATTAATACTTTCGTACGTTAAAGGTAACTTCTAAAATCCCCGTGTTATACTGATGTCATATTCAAGGGCTTTTATTCACGCTTTCTGAGGAAACAGTACTCATTCATCGCCTGCTATAAGCTTCTTCATGATTCTTAGCTTCCGTTGGCCAAACACAGCTGGTCTTCTCCTGACTTCGAAATTTATTTATTTGTTTTGTTTATCCTCAAAGCGTTTGTGAAGACACCTACAGTAGCATGCTGCTTCCATTGTTAGAGGCCTTTTCTTTGCAGAGCAGATTATATTCCAAACAGTTTTCCGTTATGCCCAGTAAGCTGTGGAATGCCTTCTCTAGCTCCCATGGCCTGATTTTAGGACCTATCAGTGAACGTTATCATGTGTCTGTTGAATTTTGCATATTGGTTCTCACATTTCATTTCCTATATGATTTGGAATAGCCTACCAGGAACAGCCAAACAAGCGCTTTATATAGTCAACATTTTTATTCCACTGGGACGTTTCGGCTTCAACTCACTAGGCCATTTTCGACCTGAAATAGAGGCAAAACACCAAGACTTATGTTTTGGTGTTTTCCTCTATTGCGTTTCGGCTTTAACACACTAAGCCATTTTCGACCTGAAACAGAGGCAAAACACCAAGACTTATGTTTTGGTGTTTTCCTCTATTGCGTTTCGGCTTTAACACACTAAGCCATTTTCGAACAAAACACCAAGACTTATGTTTTGGTGTTTTCCATTTTTAACGACCTGAAACAGAGGCAAAACACCAAGGCTTATGTTTTGGTGTTTTCCTCTATTGCGTTTCGGCTTTAACACACTAAGCCATTTTCGACCTGAAACAGAGGCAAAACACCAAGACTTATGTTTTGGTGTTTTCCTCTATTGCGTTTCGGCTTTAACACACTAAGCCATTTTCGACCTGAAACAGAGGCAAAACACCAAGACTTATGTTTTGGTGTTTTCCTCTATTGCGTTTCGATTTAACCATTTTTCGACCTGAAATAGAGGCAAAACACCAAGACTTATGTTTTGGTGTTTTCCTCTATTGCGTTTCGGCTTTAACACACTAAGCCATTTTCGACCTGAAACAGAGGCAAAACACCAAGACTTATGTTTTGGTGTTTTTTCTATTGCGTTTCGGCTTTAACACACTAAGCCATTTTCGACTTTCAATGACCTTTTCGAAAAACAGAGGCAAAACACCAAGACTTATGTTTTGGTGTTTTGTTTTTTGCTTTAACACACTAAGCCATTTTCGACCTGAAATTTATGTTTTGGTGTTTCCTCTTTAAACACACTAAGCCATTTTCGACCTGAAACAGAGGCAAAACACCAAGACTTATGTTTTGGTGTTTTCCTCTATTGCGTTTCGGCTTTAACACACTAAGCCATTTTCGACCTGAAATAGAGGCAAAACACCAAGACTTATGTTTTGGTGTTTTCCTCTGGGCTTTAACCATTTTCACTAAGCCATTTTCGACCTGAAACAGAGGCAAAACACCAAGACTTATGTTTTGGTGTTTTCCTCTGTTGCGTTTCGGCTTTAACACACTAAGCCATTTTCGACCTGAAATAGAGGCAAAACACCAAGACTTATGTTTTGGTGTTTTCCTCTATTGCGTTTTCGGCTTTAACACACTGATTTTGAAAATAGAGGCAAAACACCAAGACTTATGTTTTGGTGTTTTCCTCTATTGCGTTTTTAACACACTAAGCCATTTTCGACCTGAAATAGAGGCAAAACACCAAGACTTATGTTTTGGTGTTTTCCTCTATTGCGTTTCACTTTAACACACTAAGCCATTTTCGACCTGAAACAGAGGCAAAACACCAAGACTTATGTTTTGGTGTTTTCCTCTGCGTTCGGCTTTAACACACTAAGATTTTCGACCTGAAAAAAAACACCAAGACTTATGTTTTGTGTTTTCCTCTTGCGTTTCGGCTTTAACACACTAAGCCATTTTCGACCTGAAATAGAGGCAAAACACCAAGACTTTGTTTTGGTGTTTTCCTCATTGACCATTTTCGACCTGAAACAGAGGCAAAACACCAAGGCTTATGTTTTGGTTTTTCCTCTCTATTGCGTTTCGGCTTTAACACACTAAGCCATTTTCGACCTGAAACAGAGGCAAAACACCAAGACTTATGTTTTGGTGTTTTCCTCTATTGCGTTTCGGCTTTAACACACTAAGCCATTTTCGACCTGAAATAGAGGCAAAACACCAAGACTTATGTTTTGGTGTTTTCCTCTATTGCGTTTCGGCTTTAACACACTAAGCCATTTTCGACCTGAAACAGAGGCAAAACACCAAGGCTTATGTTTTGGTGTTTTGCCTCTGGTTTAGGTTGAATAGAGGCAAAGCACCAAAACGTAACCTCTATTGCCTTTCGGTGGAATAAAAATGCTGACTATATTATGTAGCGCTTGTTTGTCTGTTCGTGATGAGGATCAGATTCCCTAGGAATCAATCTCTAGCAACTAATTTGGAGTATTAATTGTAGTGTTGTAGTCCAGTCCAAAGTTCTGCTCTGCCGTATTCTAAGAGGGTTGGTCTGAAAAAGGTGTTCACTCTTGCAAAATGATTCATAACCACTCTCGGTCGATGTTCAGTAAGAGCAGAGTAACTTGTTACAGGACATTACTTATAATTAACGGAGTATTAACAGTAACCAATAAGTACTTTGACGTGAATCCCAGTCTTCAATATCCCAAATACGAGTAGGATGAAACCCAATCTTCGTTCTCTCCGTCGAAAACATCCCCATGACGTCGACTGTAATAGTCACGTCACAGTCAGAATGAGACCTGGTCAGTGAGATAGCGATAGCGACTGTCCACTGCTGTCAGAAATGAGATGAAATGGTCATTAGCATTATCAAGGAGTAATGGTTGGCTTTGTTTTTTATTCCCAGTGCGGTAGGTAGCTAGTTGATAATTATATTTATCGTTTATTTTTTCCTTCTTCAGTTAACATTATATGCAAATTAAAGGTTTGCTATTTACTTACATTCGTTTAAGTGTGTGACTCTTTCTTTTTATTGGTATTTTTTTTTCGTCTCCTGCGTGCCTTTCAAATGTTGTTTAGTGGCCTACGAAGTTTTTCCTTTAATGTAGATTTGTTACTTATAGATCTCACTGAAAAAAGTAGATTATACGTACATGCATACATACATACATACACACATATATATATATATATATATATATATATATATATATATATATATATATATATATATATATATATATATATATATATATATATATATATATAATGAATGCGAGTCTGTTTGCATGTTTGTAAGTCAGTAAGATGTGTTATAGATCTACATATATATTGAACAAAATGTACAGACAAAAATGGGAATACAAACATGCATATCCGACATGCTAATAATGTCCACTCTTTCTGTAGGAAGCGTTCCGTCTGTAATAGTCTTTCTTGCTACAGAAATTAAACAATTGCTGATGCGGTTTCGTTATTTTGCATATTTGTTTCGTTACACCCATTTTGTTATGTTGTCTGAAATATTAAGATATCAGTTGGCATTGTCGTAGTTTAAGCGCTGTAGTATATATGCTAACAAACAACAGAAGAGGAGAGCAGCTGCTCATTAGTGAACACCTCAGAGACAGATATAACCGAGTAGTCATTACACTTGAAAAGTACTTGGATATATATACAGTTCGTATCTCATTGTTAAACTTCCTCAAAATTTTATGAGGGGAGAGGCAACAATATCCATTTGCTTTGTTCGCATCATCCCGATGATATCGATCCCAAAGAGCCGTTCATTACCCATAATGAGATCCAATCATTGAAATGCCTATGGGGAATGTTGTCCACTATTTAAAAGAACAAGATTAAATGGTCATTAACAGTGGTCGAGGTAAAGACTTTTTTTAACGGTTTGCTTGCGTCGCTCCGCTGTCTTGGTTCGCTCTAATTTGTTTTTTTTTTTTTTTTAAACATTAAACTGTGTCATTTTTATGAAATGTTCGTAATTATAGAGGCATTTATGGCAGTCTGTCCATATTCTTTTAATGTCTTCTTACGTTCTGTTTATGCTGTTTTTTCCCTGTCGACCTTTAACAACTTCTTTAATTGTTTGTTATATTTTACAAGCCGGCATAAGATTTCATTTATATATATATATATATATATATATATATTTAATTGTTTGTTATATTTTATATATATATATATATATATAATATATATATTTCATTTATTATATATATATATATATATATATATATATATATATATATATATATATATATATATATATATATATATATATATATATATATATATATATAAACACATATTAACAGGGACTTTTTTTATGCTCTGGATGTCTGTGTACATTCTTTTCTTTTGAGGGATGCTTCTCAAGAACAAGGAGAAAATATTCGTGGTATATTTTTCCAGTTAATGTCTATTCAGTGTCCACCGCTGTGTCTTCATTTCGTGGAGATGTTTTCAAGACAAAATTCATAGAAGGAAATGTACAAAAATTACAAGTTTTGAATGTTACAGCATTAACAATCCTAAAACAATGATATGTGTGTGTATGTGTGTGTGTAACATCATGTGAATACTGAATTTCTCTAGGCTGGCTTGCCTCATTCCCATGTTGGTGGTGTGGGCGGCAAGAAGCCTGCAGGGGTACCCATTTTTCCCAAGTCGCCACCCCATGCTCTACTTGTTGGTTACCCACAGGGGCGTGATGCGTGGGCGTGGTTTTCACTCCTTGCTACTTGTCTTGGCTTAGGTTGTTAGGCTTCGGTTGTTGTCATATTTAGGCCTGCTTTTCCAGAGGCATGTACTGTACGGATCTCTTACGCTTGGCTACGAAGGATGCTGATGTGGGCATCCTATAGCCTCATGTAGGAAAGGAGAATGAAGCCTGTATTTCGCTGTCCATTGCGAGTGGGCCGTTGCTGGCGTTTGCTTATGGTTTCTGGTAGTTTTTAGGGGTGAGACTCCCCCCTTACTGTGTAAGTGTGTTCCAGTAGCATCTGAAAGGCTTGCTTTCGTTCGCGGGCATCCACACTGTGCGAAGATGGCACCCTGCTTGCCTGGACTGTTAGGCCTTCATGCAGAGTTGCTGTGGTATGTTCAATCTAGCGGTAGCTGACGGCTTAACATATCCCTTTGGAACATTAAAAAATATATATAAATATATATATATATATATATATATATATATATATATATATATATATATATATATATATATATATATATATATATATATATATATATATATATACCATGTTTGTCGAAACAAAAAGCAAGGTAGAAGTTTTTGTCTGTCCCTTCAAGGTTTCACTCATGCGAGCAGGATGAAGTTGCTTAAAATATTGAAAGTGTCACTGGAAAGTTACAGATAGCACAAGTGCGTTAGCACTTGCTGGAAGTATAAGGAAGTGTGTGCCATTTACCCTCAGAAACTTACTCTTGCTCTCCTAGAGTGTGAGCAGCCTTTAAACATTTACTCACACTTACTCACACTTTTGTTGATATCTGAAGTTTCTGATGACTATCCTCAACCTAATCTCTAACGTCGGCAAACATGAACCTTTCTGAATACTTCACGACGTGTTGTCACATTATACAGCTTTGTACAGGCATCTAATTTCCATCTTTCACTTTTAGCATCAGTCTGTCTATTAAACAGTCATAGAGATATACCTTAATCAGGCCTCAGACATACATGACAACTTGCATTCCATATCATGTATCCTCAATATGCATGGGATCGGAAACCAGATGATCTTTACTATTTCTAATGCAAAGGGAAAAGGTAAAGAAAAAAAAGATGAAAAATATACAGTAATAGGATACCATTGCATGCAGGTGAAAGAAAGAAACAGCTGAAATTTGCAGAGCGGGACAAATATCGTTTTCCGAAGAGTAAAATGTTGGAAGGTGTCTCAGAGCTTCCTGGTAGCATGAGGAACCCTCGCTTTGAGCTCAAAGAAAACGTAATCCATATCATTCCAAAGAAAAGAGAGAGAGAGAGAGAGAGAGAGAGAGAGAGAGAGAGAGAGAGAGAGAGAGAGAGAGAGAGAGAGAGTGCCTTGTAGTAGCAACGAGGAAGGGGGCAAGAGGCGAGTTAAAAGTGGAATCATTGCTGAAGTTTATTGCCCTCGATTCCATTACCATGCCGAGTGAGACAAAATATGTAATTATTCAAATACAAGAGCAGTAGTGAAAGATATCGAGAGAGATATCGTGAATAGGTGTGGATACATATCAAGTTATGGTTTGAGGTTTAGTGTACATTATATATATACAATATGTATATACATGAAGCTGTTTGTGCATATATGTAAGTACATATAAACGTGCGTATGTATTCACTGATGTATTTGCGTGCGTGAAGGAAAGCCAGACGAGCTCAGGAGGAAGGCAAATTCTTCACTACGTTTCATTGATTGCTTCAGAAATTGCTTTTGATCCAAGAAGGAAGAGGATCTACGATGTGTTTGGTGATCAGTTGTTGCACTTGAGGTGGAGAAAAACATCTTCATGTATTGACACTAACAAAAAAAATTAGCGTGTTCTATGTGTGTGTGTTTGAGTGTGTATTCGTGCATTGTATTTTTTTTTTTAATCAAGTGTTGTTTTATTACAGAGGTTTAAAGGGTGCTTCAGTCGGATACCAATAATGTAATTATTCTGCAAATTTAATTGTACCCTCTAGTGCATTATATATATATATATATATATATATATATATATATATATATATATATATATATATATATATATATATATATATATATATATGTATATAGAAAGTCATTTTTGTGAAACGAAAGTAAGTGAAAATAATCCATCAAGAAAGCGAGAGATAGGGAGGTGATAACCCTTGCTGAACGAATGAAAAAACCAAAATGTTATAGACAGAAGAGTTGTTATTCATGTTTAGTAGTCACACTAACAAGATTCTCTCTCTCTCTCTCTCTCTCTCTCTCTCTCTCTCTCTCTCTCTCTCTCTCTCTCTCTCTCTGGCTGTCTCAGGTCCATTTGTCACCAATCACAAACCCGCCTGTAAATGTTTTGGGGCCAGGTACAGTAAAAGCAGAGTTCATTGCCACTCGTTCAAGGATCACCTGAGAGGCGGACCAACACAAACCGTAAGGTGGAATGGGCAATAACGCCCGAAAGGGAGGTAAAACGAAATCGGTTGTTGTGCAAGTGTTAGGAATTCGAAAGATTAGATCCTAATGATATAGACTGTTTTTTTTTCATATTTGCTGAATGAAATAACAGACTGATATTTTTTATTTACTGAATGAAATAAGGAGACGGATCAAATGATGATGACCAGGCGTTCACACACGCAGTAAATATAAAGGCATCTCATCTCTCTCTCTCTCTCTCTCTCTCTCTCTCTCTCTCTCTCTCTCTCTCTCTCTCTCTCTCTCTCTCTTCCAGAATTTGTTTTTATCCTTGTAATAGCTTTTATTTCCTTCCATAAATTGATGTTTTTCCTTTTTTTTATTCGTTGTTATTCCATACTTTTTATTCTGAGGTGAATCGGACATTTAATTAGGATGTTGTTTCCTTATGTATCTGTATGAACGTGTTTGTTTCTGATCACTGTTTAATCACTCAAGATTCATTCGACACTCTTGAGACGATTAACACACACACATATATATATATATATATATATATATATATATATATATATATATATATATATATATATATATATATATATATATATATATATATATATATATATATATATATATATATATATATATATATATATATATATATATATATATATATATATATATATATATATATATATATATATATATATATATACAGTATATATATATATATATATATAAAGCCACTATATATATATATATATATATATATATATATATATATATATATATATATGTATATATATACAGTATATATATAAATATATATATATATATATATATATATATATATATATATATATATATATATATATATATATTAATTAATTATAGGAGGAGTATTCTTCAGACTTCTAGATCACCTGTTCAAAATAATTTGATTGGTCTTGTTTTCATTTAAAAATATTTAGGTATGAAATTTATTCAGACCTATATTTTTCAGTTATATATCCTGAAGATCAGTGTAGTTATCAATATTTCATCCATTTTCCTCTCGTGGTAAAAGAGGAAAAATCAAGTACAAAAAATGGAAACACAAAATCATTTACCCCATTGCGTGTTTCAGTTGCCGTGACGGACCAGTGGGAATTTTCTTCTGCCCACGAAATGAAAGGAATTATTCCAAACCACTGGAAATAAGGTCAGTATATATATGACCTTAATTCCAGTGGTTAGTAACCTCTCTCTGTCTGTCTGTCTGTCTGTCTGTCTCTCTCTCTCTCTCTCTCTCTCTCTCTCTCTCTCTCTCTCTCTCTCTCTCTCTCTCTAATCAATCAGGGAACATTAATTGATAAAGAATTAATGATAAACGCAAGGAAATTATTCCTTCTTAGGAATAATTTCTTGTGTTTATGGAAATGATTCCATGGAATTATTCCGTGGAATAATTCCTTTCATGGAATTATTCCACGGAATAATTCCTTCCATGGGAGGATTCATTCCTGATGACTGTCGTGTCGTGTGTGTATATGCAGTTCGTGAAAAGGATAGTTTCGGCCACTGAGAAAAATATCCCCTTACAAATGAAGGACCAGATAGCGTGAACAGTAATAATGCAATCAATGTTTATCAGATACTTGAAGTTTCCCGCTCTTTGGCGATGATCTTAGTTTTCATTTTCCCTCTTAAAAGCGTATATATTTCAATATACTGATGCATTAAAGGAGTCATTTAGTTGATCACAGGCTATATAACATGTAGCTAAGTACGGCTTCAGCATTCAAAATGAAAATAACCACTTTACTTGAACCTGACTAGTCTTCATTTAAAAACATTGTTGCTCCAATCAAGTCGGATGAGATGTTTCTAACTTTTACTCAAGTGCCGCCGAATTGAGAGGGACTACATGGAATATGTAGTAGAAATTAAAACTCTCCAAGATTAACTTTCCGTAAATTTACTCTGGAAATCAGTGGCCTTTGATTTTCTTCTCCTGGCACTTTTTCCTTGTGTAAACCATTACCATTTTTCCTTCTTTTTATAATATTATATCTCGTTTCGTAGGGCCGTGGATACAAAACGCTTCTAAAGTGCACGTCCCAATGGTTCGTGCTTATACAAAATTCGCAGTGTAGGATGTGTGTGGCTTACTGAATGACATATTAGGAGGCAGGATTTGTACAACATACACGACAGAAAACCAGGACTTCTGAGCGACAATGAATATGCAAGGAGAGCAAAGGAATTCAAATATAAAAGTTAAAGATAAAAATCGCGTCAATGTCAAATACGAAGGGAGTTTTACCACCGTAAAATAAAATAGGTGACAATGAAATCAAATCTTTAATTACCTTGAAGGATTATGACGAGAGAGAGAGAGAGAGAGTCCCTACCCATCATCCGCCATTAGTGAGCATAAATCAAGCCTGACTTCACGGCGGTAATTTGGGACTTGTAGTGGCCGTGAAAGCCTGGTGCCTACTGTAAACGCAGGATGTCGGGGTAGGGGGTGAACCAGTGGGTGAGGATACATCGCACACCTCCGTAATGGGAAGTGATCGTGATCTGGTTCTAAAAGTGGGATTTGTGACGTAGCACGATGTCAAGTTTTAATCGGATTGTATAAGTGCTGATTATCACGACGGTGGTGTTTGGAGAAGGGGAAGGAAGGCTTCATTTTGTTATCAATGGGTTTCTAGTTATTGACTCTTAAAGTGATCTGGCACGGGATTTTGTAAATTAATTTAGTAAATGATGTTAGTGATGAAAAGGCCATCAACTAAATTGAATCATTTTTGGACGAATTTATTTTTCTTTGCATGAACTCATAGTCAGCATGTATATCTGCTTTCATGCACACGGCACTGGGTATGTGAATCTTTCTTAGTGCAGATTTTACTGAAAAGCTGTTTTTTTTTTTTTCATTTTAATTTTTGCTGTTCTATTGATCAAACGGTCGTCATTTTGATCAGTTTTTCTTTGGTAACGCTCAGGACCTTTCGTGGGGATGCAAGTTATCTTCTAGTTGTTTGGTGGATTAAGCCTGAAAATTAGGATGTAAAAGGCTTGGCTTGAATATACAGAAGTGGTCCCTGTCATTGCCTGGTATTCATTATGATGATGTCCCCCCTCCCCTCTCTCTCTCTCTCTCTCTCTCTCTCTCTCTCTCTCTCTCTCTCTCAGCTGTTTAATGAGTTGTTTATCATGTGGTTGAATTTCTAGGCCAGCCCACCTTTGTAAGTTGCTATTTTAGATCAGAAAGTTTGGAGACTTGAATCAGAGTAGCCTGCACTTAAATTTTGATTTATTCACCTTCACAAAACAATCATGCACGATTTCAGTACGTAAAATATGCAATAAAATAAAATTTAAGGATGAATACTTCAAAATAGGAGGACAATGATAATGATTTTATCCTGCCTGGGGTAACCAGACACTCCTGTCTAGGGGTGTCCTGTGTGCCACACTTGAAGAGGTTCAGACACTCAACGAGGACAAGACTTTCAATGTTGGTGAATCCATTCAGTGTGGAAGCACCACATCTTGATTCCAGCAGTGAAGTAAAAGAATTGGTATTTTACAATCGTCTAGAAAGTTGATCAAGTAATATACCCTTGAAACAGCACTAGAAATCCTAGGGGACTTCAGTGCTCATTTTGAAGCTGAGCGTGACGGCTGATGGCTGTAACGTGGAAGAGTATTTGAAATATGGAATAGAATTAGCTTAAAAGTAAACTTTGAGATGTGTAACAAAGATTGACTCTTGGTAAGTAAACATCGCCTGATGAATGTGAGCATAATTCTGACTTGACATCAGGACAGTAATTTATTACTTGTAGTGCCTGTGAAGAATACCTGGCTGGTCTCACGGGTGGATGGCGCCTGAGTTGGTGGGGCAAGTGTGATTTATGGAGGTAGGCGATACTTCTTTCTCACTGAATCATAATCTGCAGACGTCGTATTGTAATCTTGCCTTGAGAGGATGAGTTGGAATATGGTGCGATATCAAGAGTCTTATGAGGATTCATCGAGTCAGCTGGTTATGAAAGCGCTGGCACTTGAGTAGGTTGTGAAGAAAAGAAAAGAAACAGTTGATATTTGTTCCTTATTACAGGAGACTAACTTTTTGTGAGTGAGGCTGGAAATGTGTTTTATATATTTGTAAGTGTGAAGAGCAGAGCATGCGGCGGCACTTCCTTCTCTTACATGAATTAGGCCATGTTGATGTTTCGTTCTGAAATTTTTGATAGAAAGAGAATATCGTCCTCATTTGACGGGTGTTTTTTAACTTCGCTTTAACTGCATATCAAACCACACCACTTAAAATCCTGGGGCGCCCATTTACTAGATATTATATCCTTATTTATAGTCTTTTACAAAGTTTATTCTGTAGAATGGCCCTGTCTGTTCATTCTTCAAAATTCACTCGAAGATTTGGAGCTTAGTCTCTCTGCTTTAGAACTGCACATTTGGGTGACATTTTTTCCTTCTTCAAGTACGTTTAGAAAGAAGGAGAGAGAGAGAGAGAGAGAGAGAGAGAGCGGTGGAGGGGTGCGCTCAGTTTATGTGTTCGAAGAATCTTTAAGAGTTTTCTTATAGACGGAACAAGAGGCGCTTTGTTCCGTCAAAGTAAGTAAACATTGCCGCTTTCCCTGCACGTACTCCGTTTCTCATTTGCTTTTTTTATTTTCAGTTACAATAAAAAAATTTCCCGTTTATTTAAATCATTTTTCCTTCGAATGACACGGGCGATTATTTTTTACTTGATGTGTTTGCTGTGGTGGGCTTTTATTTTCTTTTGTCTGTTTACAGATTTTTTTTTTTGTACCGTTGGTCCGGTTCTGATTATGAATGCTCAGTGTGTATAGTGTGAGTAATCGCCTTTTCATCCTCCAATAATGTCAATTAATAGCCATATTTTGTTTTGATTACCAGGAATTTCTGTCTACCTATTTATTTTATATATATATATATATATTATATATATATATATATATATATATATATATATATATATATATATATATATATATATATATATATATATATATATATATATATATATATATATATATAT
>NC_089789.1:1382476-1417476 GCF_040412425.1 Macrobrachium rosenbergii | reverse complement strand
ATTTTAAGATTTTGGCTGTAAATCCAACAGCCTCAAGGGAGATGTAAGAAGACAACTCTATGGAAGTCTGTCTTGCTCCTGAATCCTATATATATATATATATATATATATATATATATATATATATATATATATATATATATATATATATATATATATATATATATATATATATATATATATATATATATATATATATATATATATATATGTTTGTGTGTTGGTGTTCCTGTGTGCAGTTAAATAGTTGATTTTGCCATAGAATCAAACGTTTACAACAAAAATGAGATTTAAACTTTTAAGATAATATGCGTTGATCCAGACATGCCAGTCGCAATTTCATTAGCATTGGAGCTTAATGTAATGAAAACACCGGTAGTTTTGCATCCAGACTTTTGCTCAAATATTCAGACTCATTTTGAAGGGAAGTGATCGTTTCCAAAAGTTTTTCTGCCGTGAAGGAAATTCATCTACCATCTGGTTAACTCTAGAATCTTGGTGCCTTCGTTATGATTCTGGAGGGATGCTCTCTCTCTCTCTCTCTCTCTCTCTCTCTCTCTCTCTCTCTCTCTCTCTGCACCTTGTGTTGATTGATAGCAAGAAAATTCATCCATCATCTGATTAACTGTAAATGTTAGGTGCCTTCATTATGATTCTGAAGCAATGCTCTCTCTCTCTCTCTCTCTCTCTCTCTCTCTCTCTCTCTCTCTCTCTCTCTCTCTCTCTCTCTCTCTCTCTCTCAGACTACATTAGGTTCTTGATGTCAGGTGAAAACCCTCCATCCCGCGACGACTGGATTGCCCCCCTTGACTGTGAGACATTTGCTGGTAGCATGTCCCAGTCTTGGGAATCTGGGGCATAGGTTCCTGTCCTGGGGACATGACAGAGAAGGACATTTTATCCTTGCTACGATTCTCGGGAAGGATTGTAATATAAACCAGTATACATGTATGTTAGGGAGGCGGACCTCATCAATAAAATTAAAATTATGTACATATGCAGTATGTGCGTATGTATGTATATATAGTGTATATGTATTTACAGATATGACTATTTTTCTAGATACTACTTACATGAAACGCCTTTAAATTTGTTTAGTTTCTCAATCTTATTACGGCGTCAGTAACCTAGATGCTGTGACGCCAGGTTTAGTGCCCACAAATCAAATAAAATTTTAGACTAGTTAGAATAAACCTGCCTATTGCCATACGAACATCCTTTAAAAACAGATAGAAAAAAGAGGAAACAATAATAACATACGTGAGCAGTCATTGTTCCATCAAAATGTGTACTATCAAATAATTAAAAACGGAAGTGACGTGACGAGTTAATCCTCCACCTGTCATGAGAAACCGTTAATTAGGTATTCTAATTAGTTTGGAAATCATGCGAACTGTACTAAAAGCAAAAAAGTTAAAGTTGAACTCCATCGTTTCATGAACGATATTATTATTATTATTATTATTATTATTATTATTATTATTATTATTATTATTATTATTCATGCATTTTTATATGTAAGGTAGATTGGCTGACCAACCCGGTGCTACCCGGGAAAACTCTGAATGACAACCAATAAACTCTCTCTCTCTCTCTCTCTCTCTCTCTCTCTCTCTCTCTCTCTCTCTCTCTCTCCATTCCCTGTTAAGATAGTTGCTTCAATTACATTGCCCAACATTTTTGACATTTCATATTTCATTCTTTCTCACCCCCCATTCCTATCGGGGCTGAACTTGGGGTTAAAGGGCATCAGGAGTGTGAGTATTCATCTCAGCGACCTCGAAAATTATGGATTAGATACTAATATCTGTCATTTTTGACATTTTATTTTTCACCTCTTCCTGTTGGGGCTGAACTTGGACTTAAAGGGCACCAGGAGTGTGACTACTCATCTCAGCGACCTTGAAAACTATGGATTAGACACTAATATGTGTCGTTTTCGGTTATTTTTACATGTCACCCCCTTCCCATCCCCACCCCCTTTGGTTAAAGTTAAGTATACCTTAGTTTAACCAGACCACTGAGCTGATTAACAGCTCTCCTAGGGCTGGCCCGAAGGATTAGACTTATTTTACATGGCTAAGAACCAATTGGTTACCTAGCAATGGGACCCACAGCTTATTGTGGAACCCGAACCACATTATACCGAGAAATGAATTACTATCACCAAAAATAAATTCCTCTAATTCTTCATTGGCCAGCCGGGGAGTCGAATGCAGGCCCAGCAGAGTTCTAGCCGAGTACGATATCGACCCTCCAACGAAGAACTACCCCCTTTGGTGCCAGTGATGTCTTACCCCCCACAGTATTCTTTTCCGGATAGTAAGTTATATGTAGACTGAAATGAGGTATGATAAACCCCGCAGAGTTTACCCATTTCAGGAAAGCCCTTCCCACCCCT
This sequence comes from Macrobrachium rosenbergii, assembly GCF_040412425.1. Lineage (NCBI taxonomy): Eukaryota > Metazoa > Arthropoda > Malacostraca > Decapoda > Palaemonidae > Macrobrachium > Macrobrachium rosenbergii. Next base: position 1,415,075 of record NC_089789.1, on the reverse strand, counting down.
ACCCCCTTTGGTGCCCTTTGTTGCTAGTGATGTCTTACACCCACAGTATTCATTTCCAGAAAGTAAGTCATATGTATATCAGTTTGGTTGAAATTGCCCAATGTGTTTCAGAGTTATGCTGGAACATACACACATACATACATCCATTTATATATATATATATATATATATATATATATATATATATATATATATATATATATATATATATATATATATATACACACACACACACACACATACTGTATACTATGCAGTCTCCGTCTACCACGGAGCAACGAAAGAAATTTCTACAAAGCGGAATACTTTAGAGACAAAGGGATCAGATGAAATCCAGCCTCTGAATCTGCAAGGGCGGGTCATGATTCCGCGAAATCCATCCTTTGATAGGAAACGGAAGGAAAACAGTCTCTCTCCCTGCAAATGGAAAAATATGGAGGTTTTTCCTGAGGAGAAGGCTCTACATTAAAAGCAGCTGTTTCTGTTCCGTATAGCTCCTTTTTTCGTGATGTGTTCGCCTTTTCTTTCTTTTATCAGCGATGCTTTCCTATATTTATTGGATGCTGGGGATATGATAAACTTCATTTTTCATTTTATTATTTTATCTTATTTTCATCTATAGAACAGAACTTCAGGGGATTGCTCAAGACATCTGAATGATTAGAAAGTAAACAAGTGAGATAATATTAGATGGATGTCATTTTTTTGACGTTTACCCTATTTGTCCACCTCTCTCTTTTTATTTAAACTTATTTTAATGTTTTCATTCCCCATTTCTTTCCATTTTATTTTCAGTCATCTTTGCATTCTCGTAAAAAATGATGAATTGGTTGTTAAAGGAATGCTGGAAGCAGTCATGTCCGGACACTTCTTTCCCTTTAGGACACATATTTAATACCTGGACATTTTCCCCATTCCCCTTACTTGACAGAAGGGCAAGTATATGGGACTATATTAAAGGAAGGGGACCTTAGGCCTGTAATTAACTGATTTAGTAGGCTGTAAATTATGAGCTATGGCTCAAGTAAGAAGGGTCTTGAAATTTTATACGTTTTTCATACCTCGCCAAGTGTGATTAGTGACTCCCATTACTGAATGAACGACGAATGTAACACATCTTCTTTTTGGGCGGAATCTAGATAGGCGTTCAGTGATGGTAACCTTGGCTGGTTGATTTCATTACAGGATTTTCTTTGAAATTCATTACACGATTTAATGGGCATGAAACTGGTTGCAATGCTTGAGAGAGAGAGAGAGAGAGAGAGAGAGAGAGAGAGAGAGAGAGGTCATTGACCAGAAATAACTAATTCAAAGCACCTGGGTGAAAATTGTAATGATCTTGCTATTATCAAGACAAAACAAACAAATTTCTATTTGTTTTTGAATGCTCTCAACTAAGGAATTCTTTTGTTGATCAACAAAAGTAATTTTATGTTGTTTTATTTCATCGATATTACATGTGTCAGTAATTAATTAGTATCTCATCGTGCTAAAATAGTTTTATAAGTGTGTGTGTGTGTAGGTGTGTGGAAAGCAAAGCAATTTCTAGCAATAACCCACAAGGACCCTTCGCACAAGGAGCATTGGACGCTCTCGAGAAGTTGGCAGGACATTGCGGAGGATAGTTTGCTGGGTTCTTCTTCTTCTTCTTCTTCTTCTTCTTCTTCTTCTTCTTCTTCTTCTTCTTCTTCTTCTAGTCCTACGTGTTGGGAAAAAAGGGGTGGAAGGAAAAGATGACGAGGTTATGGTCTAATCGTTGTTTTCTCTCTCTCTCTCTCTCTCTCTCTCTCTCTCTCTCTCTCTCTCTCTCTCTCTCTCATGGCCTCCAGCCGAAGGACCCACGTTTGACTAGTTCCGGAGAGAAAACGAATGACAGGGCAATTTCCTTTAAAATTCAGCATGCCCTTGTTGACCTAAGAGCGAATTATTTGCCTGGCGTCAGTCGGCTGTTGTGGGGCATATGAGAGTTCGCCTTTTCAATAAGAGGCTTTTGCTTTGAATGTTATTGTAATTTTGATTCACGATACTGTTATTATTCTATTATAGACATAATAGAGAACAACAGGAGCAACAGAAATTAAAAGCATTGCTGCAATATCGTGTTCTTGATATATTTTGCAGTATTGTCAAGTTTATAATTAGTATGATAGTGATAATGTCTTGACCATGAGGGCGATGAGAAATGCAGGATAAACCCCAGGGTGATTTTGCGCCTATTGCGTTCCTGAAGCTCCTCGTCCCTCTTGCGGGAACTTTGAGACGTTTTGCTTTTTGTTTCAAAGTTTTCTTCTCGCATGAAGCGCTCTCTTCGTTTGCTTTAAGCTTAGATTTTGAGTGTACTTATATTTTGCTTTTTAGTTATATTCCTAATTTGCTTTATCATCACACTTTTAAGAATTGTATGTTTATAGTTTTTCTTTCTTTCCGCTAAATATTCATCTACGAAAATAATAATGTTTCTGTTAATCATTGATTACTCATTGACAGAGCATTATTTCATAAAAAAAGAACTAAAAGGATAAGAAATGGTGATACGTAGAGAAATTGTTAGAGATCATTGTTTCTGAAAGGGTGATTCATACTGTTTAAGATGGTTTTGTGATACGGAGAAAATAGGAGACGACAAGTTTGTCAAAAGAATGTTCAGTTTGGAAGTGTTGGGAAGAAGGGGGGAAGGGGAGGGGAGGGGAGGGGAGGGCAGGAGGTTACCCAGAAAAGCCTGGGCAGAGGGCGTGAGGGGTCTCCTCAAGTGACAGGCAGGAGAGGCAAGGCAAAAGTGAAAGGCATGGTGTGCAAAGGGCTTGCTTGGTCACGGCGCTGGTGCTGATCAGGCTGCTTTGGAGGTGGGAAGTTTTGTTCACAGAGGGATCATCCACAATTCTGCCGTGAAGTGTGAATGTGGCAGTGAGCGTCGCCTTCACCTCTCTCGGGAGCTACGCCAAATTGTAGAAAACCTTTAATGTTAAAGAAATATACTCTCACTATATGTCTATATATATATATATATATATATATATATATATATATATATATATATATATATATATATATATATATATATATATATATATATATATATATATATATATATATATATATATATATATAATCTATACACATACGTATGGAGTTGTAATGACACAATGTCCTCTTAAATTCAATTTTTCACACACATCATAAAGCCTGATCCAGATGCATATATATATATATATATATATATATATATATATATATATATATATATATATATATATATATATATTTTGAATCTATCAAAGAAATTACTACTGTATACCAGATACGTATATAGTTATAATGACCACAATGTCCTCTTAAATTCTTGAATTTTTATACACATTTTGGTACACACACACATCATAAAGCCTGATATATATATAGATATAATATTATATATATATATATATATATATATATATATATTTTGAATCTATCGTTCACTGTTTACCAGATACGTATGGAGTTGTAATACCACAATGTCCTCTTAAATTCTTGATATTTTGGTATTGTTATCATAAAGCCTGAGGTCCAGATGCAATATATATATATATATATATATATATATATATATATATATATATATATATATATATATATATATATATATATATATATATATATATATATATATATATATATATATATATATATATATATGTGTGTGTGTGTGTGTGTGTGTGTGTGTGTGTGTGTGTGTGTGTATGTGTGTGTATGTATGTATTGATACTTGGATTGGACGCTTAGATGAAGCCTCCGGATTGTGAGAGAAGGATTGCAAAGGAAGGGTCCGTGGGAGGATGAGGGATAGCCATCTGAGTTGGTAGAAGTGGAAAGAGATGGATAGATCTGATGGCTGTCAAAGGTAAGGGTGCCTGCCATAACCGCCTCTTGTTGTGATGCCGAGTATTTGATGCCTTCGTGCGTTCCCCTTCGTCTTTTGACGGGAGGTACCGCTAATGGTCTTAGATTGTCCGCGAACTTGGTGAAACGAGGAGCAATTCGGTGATTTTGTATTTTAAATTGGCTGTATGAACATTTTTTTTAGATTTTAGTTTGCACTCCATGTAAGCATTACCTGCTAATCTAAGTCATTTCCCGTGGATGATCCTTGAATTATCGGTTTGATTACGAAATGGAAAATCTGTTCAGGTCTCAGATACAGTATAACCATATCAGTCACCAAGGCTAAGCTATCATAGGTTACACTACGCAATAATTAACCATATCGCTCACGATCGCTTGAGACTGTCACTGCATGAATGGATAGATAACACATCATTTGTTAGTAAAGAAAATAACTACAAAAAACCTATTCGATTTTGAATACTCGGCCATAGAAGCCAGGAAACCAATTTTGTAAACATTCAGTGACAACATCAAATCATTCTGTTTAGAAGGTTATATATAATTCATTAAGAAAGATAAACCTGTCTGTACTTAAGCTCTTTTTATCTAAGGATGTACAGTAATAGCATGCCACAGAATACAAGAAAAGTTTCAAACAAAGAGCAAAGGATATTCGTTTAATCCCCTGATCACGTCAGGTTACCAATACTGTCCAATACTGTAGGTGAGTATCTTCAGTTACCCACACTGTACAGTACAACAAGCAAACAGGGTATAATGAATTCCCCGGTTGCTTTGTCGTTCTTTTATTCATTCACTAAATACACCTTCCTAGTTTGCTGCTGTTTCTCCATTCCCTAAGTCTTTGTAAACATAGAAAGGTCGGGACGTCCTTGAGGAAGCTTTGAAGGAAAAATATAATAAGAATTTTTTTTTACCATTGTCCATTTATCTGATATATATATATATATATATATATATATATATATATATATATATATATATATATATATATATATATATATATATATGTCTGTTTATCTGATTTGCGTATCTTGTCTACTAGGGAATTCTTGTTGAATTGAATACACTTCATATACAAATTAAGATTTTGAGGGGGCGATTGGCTGCTTATTAGCGATATGGGGAAGTACCCTGGTTTTTAAAACGTTTCTTGTCATGAGTTTCGTGATGCCATTTGAGTTTTTAAAAGTATTTTCTTTTATTATTTTTGTTCTGGATATTTGAAACTCTGTACCATTATTATTATTTACAAAATTTCCTGTTATTCCTGCATGAACATTGACGTGTTATTTTCCCCATTCCGTTTCCCCTCCATTCTCTCCCCTCACATGCCCTGAAATTCATCCATTACATTCCAAGATTTAGGCTATGGCTGCAACTTTGCCCCATAAATTCATAAGCTATCCACCGGATTGCAGTCAGGAGGAAGAAACTCGACATTATTTTGCTCCGAAATATTACTTTGGCGATTTTAATAAGGAAGGTGTTTTCATCTTGGTCTTTTGACAAGTGATTAATGATTTTGTTAGGCGACAGACCGAAGAGAAAGTCATAAAGAGACATATTGTACAGCAGGGCTGCGCGGAACTCAGACTCTGCTACAATTAGGTTCGTTGTTCCTCGCCCGGTTATTCTGTGATTAGGTTTTTCTTTTTTGTTGGGGGGGGAGGTTGATTTTACCCATTGCTTTTTGCCTCCTCCTCCTCCTCTACTACTACTACTACTACTGCTACTACTACTACTACTACTACTACTACTACTACTACTACTACTATTTTATATGATTCCCTGACCTTTGTAACATTCTGTGGAATGTTAACATTATTTCGTAATTCCGTATAATGGCACAGCACTAAGTTTCCTTCGTTAAGCATAAGACTATTATATCAGTTTTTTTTATGTTAGGTACTTAATGTTTGTTGTTAAGTACATCCTTGTTAAGTTTATTGCAATGTGTTCAGTAATTGTGGGGTTTCATGTAAACTGGAATGATTCCTAATTAAACATCAACAGCTGCTTCACGTGCATTCACAAATTTTGTAAAGACTGATAGAATTCTTGTATGTAAATCTAATTCCAAATAGAACTCATGCAGCAGCAGCATTATATAACATTTATCGAAATTTTGATATATTTAATTTTCGTTATGATGGAGTGGTTGTAAGTTTACTTTCGTCTGCTTCGATAAATTGTCTGATTTCATTTTTTATATATATTATTGCCAGCACTATAACAAAGGGCGAACCTGACATATCCTGGAACGTCCGTTTTCTGTCGAGGAATTGCACCCAAATCTTTTATTAACGAAGATTTTTGGGAAAGGGAATTGACTCGTCATGAGGCAAGTATCCCATTATAGAACTCTTTTGCAACGTTGTTAAAAGATGGCTGCGTTATTAGGTTCTCTTAGGGTGACTGAGAGCTTACAGCATTCCCTCCATTTCAGTCATGTCTTGGGGTCATTTGTAGCTGATTGTTATCTCTGATGTTAGTATTATCAATAGATAGAGAAGTGTCAGGTATGCTGATAGACAAGGCTTATATTCTCGTATAAAAATGGTTCCATAACGTTGTTGCCTCACTTGATCATTAATGGGACGAAACTTACTGCCAATAAGGACGCTTGACTTGTGAAGAACCTAATTTGTAGCTAGCTTGCTGCTACACGCGAGAGAGAGAGAGAGAGAGAGAGAGAGAGAGAGAGAGAGAGAGAGAGAGAGAGAGAGAGAGAGAGCTGTGGAGGTGGAGTTCTCACCTAGTTTTTAAGTACGGATCTTACAGGTTTTCGGAATAAAGTTTTCTGCCAATGTGCCCTCAGTAAGGCTGTGAACTTGGCATCTTCGATGCTAGTTAAACCATTTTAGGTTGAAACTTATTAACCTATTCTCTCTTTTTAATTGCCAGCTACATAAGATTCATATGTATCACTTAAAAAGTAATTTACAGTGATATATATATATATATATATATATATATATATATATATATATATATATATATATATATATGTATATATACACACACACACACACACACACACATATAAATGTATATTACACACACATATATATATACATATAATACACATATATATATATATATATATATATATATATATATATATATATATATAATATATATATATATATATATATATATATATATATATATATATATATATATATATATATATATATATATATATATATATATATATATATATATATATATATATAAATTGATCAAGATCAGTAAATTGATCAAGAACCATTGGTGGACTTCCAGTAAGAGCCCGTAACAACAGGGAAACTGACCCAGAATTCCTTGGAGGTCTTTCTCGCAAGTGACAATCATTTCATCGCAGCTCCACCAAACCACAAATGCGGCAAGTTTTCCGTATTGCCCCAATACTCGGAATTCCACTGATTATTTCTCCCAAGGACAGTATGATGGCCTTTCCAGATCTTTCTGGAGTAAAAGATCGTAGAGGATCCGTGTCCAGAGTAAACGGGTCCTATAGGATCTCTTCAAATCCCGTCGATGTACCGGTATGTGAAAGTCGCTTGTAATTTTAAAAGCAATGCCGAGGGGCATATTTAGCAAAGAAACTTTTTGAGACTGTGTTATTTCCTTTAAAATATAGTTAAGTTGATTATTAATGAATTAATTATACGGTTTTATGATATAATTACTGTAATCTTTAATTAGGGTATTTTTTATCATCAGAGAGTTCAGTATATTGTTTTATGATATAATTAATGTTATGTTATGTATTAAATTGTACCCTGGATTGATTCACAGAGAGAAGAATCTTGGTGTTGAAGTCAAGTCGGGAAGAGATTTAGGTCAGGTCCTTTGCACTGACTGAGCAATCTTGATTTTCCCATCAATTTTCAACAGCCACCTTACTATAGATGCAGCTGACGCTTGGCCTTATTGCCGATATTAAGTCGCTAAGAAAATTAAATGGCATAATACACACACACAACACACCCATATATATATATATGTATATAATTATTTTTTCTTTTTGAACTAACTATTAATAAGCCTCTTTCCCGTTATATTTTTTCACTTACAAACATGAAAACTGTCATACAATTGGACTTCATGAATTTTGGGTGTAATCACTGGTATGTGTGCGGGTGTCCTCACTCGTAAGATGCGTATTCATGCTTAGTATTTATAAACCTGTACAGACTGTTAATGTTCATTAATTATTTTTTCGTTATCGTTATTGTACAATGATTTATTTGTGATTTATTTGCCTGAAATGTGAAATAGCTACATAAGAACAATTTATATATAATGTTGAAGCAATTCTGGTAATCCAGCTTTCTGTTCAAACATTTCTGTTTAATCAAATGAAAAGACATGCTTTACCAAATTTCCGATAGACTGTATTTTTTGCTGTTAGATTATTCATGGTATTAAAACTGCTGTGTATAATTTTATATCCTGACTCAAGAACTCTAGACTACAGCTTGATGTATGTCAGTCCTGTTCAAAACTGTCTATTCAGCCTATTTAGTATTTTTTTTTTCATTGCACATTTCAAGGCAGGTGTTTGCAGTGAGTTTTGGTTCCATATCATTTTATCGTTTTTTCCTTTTTTAGTTTTCTGAAAAGACAACCATTATAGTGCCGGCTTTGACAGTATTTCTGCCCGTCCGCACTTTTTTCTGTCCGCCCTCAGATCTTAAAAAACTACTGAGGCCAGAGGGCTGCAAATTGGTATGTTGATCATTCACCCTCCAATCATCAAACATACCAAATTGCTGCCCTCTAACCTCTGTAGTTTTTATTTTATTTAAGGTTAAAGCTAGCCATAATCGTGCATATGGCAACTATATAGGCCAGACTACCACCGGGCCGTGGTTAGAGTTTCATGGGCGCGGCTCATACAGCATTATACTGAGACCACCGAAAGATAGATCTAATTTCTGTGGCCTTGACTATACGATGTACACAAAACTCGATTGCGCCGGAGAAACTTCGCACATTTTTTACTTGTTCTTATTTGATTCAGAGCTCTGAGGAGCAATCTCAGAATAACCCCATGTTGAGCACAGCGTTCTCCTGATAGAAAGGATAAATGACTCGTGTATATGATATAGTAATAATAATAATAATAATAATAATAATAATAATAATAATAATAATAATAATAATAATAATAATAATCGTACGCTGTTAAACGAGGCTGACCTGTTTTGAATGATGGAAAGTAAAGGCAAGAAATTTATTAACCGTAAATAATCATTCGTTCACAGAAAAATTAAATACAAGAATTCACATTCTATGTGTATCTGCATCCATCTCTTCCAAGAACAATACCATTGAAAACTGTGTTTCCTGCTCTCGAAAATAATAGAGAGAGAGAGAGAGAGAGAGAGAGAGAGAGAGAGAGAGAGAGAGAGAGAGAACCTGCTGGTCCTTGCCATAGTCACAGCCTTTACTCTTCATCCTTTCCTCCTTTCCTTAATGGTACCATTCATCTCACCCCCCACCACCCCCCAGTCCAAAACCTTTACATGAAAGGTACCACTCTAGTGTTTCAGACTTCAGTTAAAAATGTCCACAAAATCTTTTTTGCATAGTTGCATTCTCCACTCCTCTCCTCCTCCTCCTCCTCCTCCTCCTCCTCCTGTGTCGCCTGTAATTTCTGTCTTTTATGTACAATATACTTCCCCCTTTGTCCAGCAAAATTGTGCCGCCTCCTTTTTAATTCCCAGTTACAATGATTTCCCTCTCTCTCTCTCTCTCTCTCTCTCTCTCTCTCTCTCTCTCTCTCTCTCTCTCTCTCTCTCTCTCTCTCATCCGCGGGGAGACTACTGAAAGAAGATATCAGCCACTAAGAGCTTTTCCTTGTCTCAAAGAGTTAGTTCAATGGACGTCTCATTGATTTGAAGAGTTTTGTGAAGGCTTGAATCACGCGTCCGTATTCTGCCCTTTCACAGGTCGGGCAGTTTATTATTCCAGCAAGAGGAAGTCACGTTTTCACTCCGTTTCACTCTAGGCTGTGAGTGTGATGTCCTACTCGAAAGGAGAACAGATAAAAATCAAGTGTTTGGGAAATATAATGATGGAATAAGACGATCATTCACGTGAAAATAGGGGTTATATTTTTTATGAAAAACTGAAAATTAGTTTATTTTATTACTTTAATCAAATACAGTACTCTGTTGATGTTAAGCACTGATATTTCGTACGAATAAAGGTCCTGAATGGCTAAAAGTGCCCTGGCTAAAAGCTGAAATTTCATGGTTCATCCATTCCCTCATCAGCTCTGTGTCAATGTTTCTTGTAGGTTTGTAAGGCTGTCTCAATGATTCTGTTCAAAGTGTTAATGTCAGGGCTTAGAAAGATGATAATTGACCGGTAATTGTTGCATGTTTCCCCTCGTCTGCAAAACAGCTGAGAAGAAAGCAACAGCAAAATGGGTGGATTTTCCTCTACCCTGGCTGTTTAGGAGTAAAGAGAGTCATTGGAACGAAATCTAGATTCGATGAGAAGCTACTCGGGATGAAAGGAATCAGAAAGTACGCTAATCGAAGGCTGTTAAACCTCAAATACCGTATGAGGTGTTATATACAGCTAGATAGATAGATAGATAGATAGATAGATAGATAGATATTAGAATCTGGTGTCTTGCGATTTATTGCGATACCTCCTCGGGAATAAAATTAATGCCTGAGTATTTCATAGTCGTCTGCTGTCCACTTTCGGTGACTGGCTGTCTCTCCCGTGATAGTGATACATAATTATGTGTTCAAGTTCTGAGGTCTCTCGGCTTCAGGCCTCTTTTGTTGTGTATTAAACACTGAGCTGTCAAAACTTGTTTGTTCATAAAAAAAAAAAAATACGGATAGGTGCGCTTGTTTTTTCTTTGGTAACTATTCCTTATCTAAGAATTTCTCTGAGTAAAGTATCAGTATTCTGCCATAACACTGTACTGTACTGTATTAAATATATTTTTATATCTTCAAAACTAGATATAGGCAACATCTGTATTAGTAGAGAGGTTGATGTATTATTTCAATATGCATTTCCTAAGAAACATTTCCTTCCTTCCTGTGTTTCCCCTCGGACAAGGGATCCATTGCTTGAAGCATTCTTTGGTTAAAACGCGCCATCGACCAGACATTGAAGGGGCGGCAGCCACTAAGGCTTGTGATATCAATTTCTGAAAAGAGTTACAGTTAACAGGGTTCTGTCATGCTCCATTTAAAATGGGAATGGGAAGAATCTGTCTCAGGGAGTATTCAGTTACAAGGCTCTCTCTCTCTCTCTCTCTCTCTCTCTCTCTCTCTCTCTCTCTCTCTCTCTCTCTCTCTCTCTCTCACGCAAACACGTACTGTTAATAAGCGCACCGTGCGTATAGATATAATAGTTCATCTTATTCATCAAAATCTACTTAATGTTTTAATCTATTCTTCATCATTTACACAGCTTTATATCTTTCCCTTTTCTTTCTTGCATCCTTTCCTTTATTCCACCGTTACCATCATCTCTGCCTTGTCCACTTTTGAAGAACATCTGGAGGCAGGTTCATCTGGAAATGCGTATTCATCCATCAGGCGGATAGTTAGTCAGTCTCCTGTGTCACGATCCCATTTGCTTCCCATTACCTGTCTGACATCCGTCATTTCTGGGTCATTTCCCTTTTCTGGAGATAATTACGTCTCTCTCTCTCTCTCTCTCTCTCTCTCTCTCTCTCTCACAAGGAACAAGCAATGTATCTATGATGCTAAGGGATGGTGCAGATATGGAGATAAGTGCAGGTTTATGCACAAAGTGAATAAATATGAAGCTGGAAGAACAAGTATAATGGAAAAGTTGGATTTTTAATGTACGAATTTCTGGAAATGAAAAAGATCAACATATCAGAACAGGAAAGAGACATGGGAAAATCCTTATTATTACCCATATTAGATTATGGAGATAATACGCAAACCATCATAGTGATGAACGCGCAGGGTTTAGTTTCGAGTAACTCAAAAGAAAGATAGAGTTCTTAGAAGAACTAACCCAAAATGAAAAAATAGAAATATTGAATATAAGTGAAACCTGGTATTCCCAAGAGACTGGTAATGATGACCAGATAAAGGGTTTCCAAACTTATAGATCAGATAGAAAAATAGAAATCAAGGGGGAACCGCGATATATGGGAGAGATGCCAATCAAGGAAAAATCTGTGAGAAATATAGTAACACAGAATGTGAATTAATAGCGGTAGAATTTGAATATGAAAAATTAGTGAACATTGTAATATATAGACCCCTAATACTAAAGAGTTTGACATAATAATTGAAAAATTGGATGAAATATGTAGAAATCACAAGGACTGGACTATACTCCTAACCGGAGACTTTAACTTTCCTTTTGTAGAATGGAAAGAACGAATAGGAGACTGTGGTTGTATTTATACATATAAAAAGAGAGCAATAGTAGTGCAGAAGATAAGAGGCAATTTGAAAAGCTATTAGATATGCTACTAGAACATAACATTCAGCAAATAAATCACCTACCAACAAGAAAGGATAATATTTTAGATCTAGTATTTGTGAACGAGGTGAACTATGTTAAAGAAATAATAGTATATAACACGAGTATTTCGGACCATAATGTCATAGAACTAACAGTCCGTTCCAGAACATATGAAAACAGAGAAAAAGCAAGAAACGAAAAAATGGGAAGGATATGGAAAATACAATTTCTATAGTAAGAATATAAATTGGTCAAAAATAAATGAAGAATTAAACAAAGAATGGGAAAATATATTTGTAAGTGATGATATACAGGTAAATACCGATATATTATATAAAATATTAGAGGAAATAGTGGAAAAATATATACCGAAGAAAAAGTAATCATCAGTCACGAATTCCAAGAGACAGAAGGATCTTGTTCCAGAAAATTAGAAAGTGGAAAAAGCTCTTGCAAAAGAAAAGAATGCATGGAAAGTGATGGAACTAAAAGTAAGATAGAAAATGCAGAACAAAAGATTATACAATCAAAAGAAAATGAAAAAGGGAACCTAGAAGAAATGACACTACAAAATATCAAGCAAAACCCTAAAATTTTTTATTCATATGCAAAAAAGATGAATAAAATAAGAGTAGAAATAGGCCCTCTAAGAATTGAAGGGCGATTAACGAATGAAAAAAAGGAAATATGTATCATATTAGCAGAAAGATATAAGAGTGAATTTACACCTAGAATTGAAAATGAAGATAATGATACAGAAATAAGAGATGAAAATACTGAATACTTATCAGATATAGATATTACAGAAGCCGATAGTGTGCAGGCTATTAATGAAATTAAAAATGGATCAGCAGCAGGACCAGATGGAGTACCTGTCATATTGTTAAAGAAAGTGGTTCATTCAATTGCAAAGCCGCTAGCAATATTATTAAGACAAAGTATAGATACAGGCAAGATTTATGATGAGCATAAATTAGCATATATTACTCCTACTTTCAAAAGTGGTTCAAGACTAGAGGCAAGTAATTATAGGCCTGTGAGTCTGACATCTCATATTATGAAAGTATATGAAAGGGTAATAAAAAAAAATATAATGAAACATTTAATGAAAAATAGATTGTTCAATATAGGACAACATGGTTTTGTACCCGGAAAAAGTACACAAACCCAACTGTTAGTCCACCATGAAAGCATATATAAAAATATGATAAATGAAAAGATACAGATGTGGTTTACCTAGACTTTGCAAAAGCTTTTGACAAGGTAGATCATAATATATTAGCGAAAAAAATTAGAAAACATAACATTGTTGACAAAGTAGGAAGATGGATAAAAGAATTTTTGCAAAACAGAAAACAGATAGTGATTGCAAACGATGAGAAATCGGATGAAGCTACGGTAATATCCGGTGTACCACAGGGTACGGTGTTAGCTGCATTGCTGTTTGTGATTATGATTGCAGACATAGACAGTAATGTTAAGGACTCAGTAGTAAGAAGTTTCGCAGATGACACAAGAATAAGTAGAGAAATTGCTTGTGATGAAGATAGGAACTCGCTACAAAGAGACCTAAATAAAATATATAAATGGGCAGAGATAAATAGGATGGTATTTAACCCTGATAAATTTGAATCAATGAACTATGGTGATAAAGTAGGAATGCTATATGCATATAAAGGACCTAATAATGAGACAATCACAAACAAGGAAGCAGTTAAAGACCTTGGTGTGATGTTGAATAGGAATATGTTATGCAATGATCAAATAGCAATTCTATTGGCAAAATGCAAAGCAAAAATGGGAATGTTGTTCCGGCACTTCAAAACAAGAAAAGCTGAACACATGATTATGCTTTATAAAACGTACGTACGTAGTCCACTTGAATATTGCAATATAATATGGTACCCACACTACCAAAAGGATATTGCACAAATAGAGAGTGTACAAAGGTCATTTACAGCTAGAATAGAAGAAGTTAAGGACCTTGACTACTGGGAAAGACTACAATTCTTAAATTTATATAGTCTTGAAAGGAGAAGAGAACGCTACATGGTAATTCAAGCATGGAAACAGATAGAAGGAATTACCGAAAATATCATGGAACTAAAATTATCAAAAAGAGCAAGCAGAGGTAGATTAATAGTGCCAAAAACTATACCAGGAAAATTAAGGAAAGCACACAGGACATTAATCCACCACGCACCAGCATCGATAATGCAGCGTCTATTCAATGCGCTACCAGCTCATCTGAGGAACATAACAGGAGTGAGCGTAGATGTGTTTAAGAATAAGCTCGACAAATATCTAAGATGCATCCCAGACCATCCAAGACTGGAAGATGCAAAATATACCGGAAGATGCGTTAGCAACTCTCTGGTAGACATCAAAGGCGCCTCACACTGAGGGACCTGGGGCAACCCGAACGAATTGTAAGGTCTGTAAGGTAAGGTAAGGTCTCTCTCTCTCTCTCTCTCTCTCTCAAGTACTCACGAAAAGCTGGAAGTGGCCATACGATGGCAAACCATTGCAGAAAGGACGTCTTGATATACACGGACTATATATATATATATATATATATATATATATATATATATATATATATATATATATATATATATATATATATATATATATATATATATATATATATATATATATATATATATATATATATATATATATATATATATATATATATATATATATATATATATATATATATATATATATATATATATATATATATATATATATCGAACCGGAAGATATAGATAAATAACCCTTACATTTAATTTGTAGAAGAAAGCAGTTGTTATTGTTATGAGTTACTGCGTAATATACGTTAAATGTACCAGCGATAATGAAGTTATTATCTGCAATGTTCGTCCATTGGGTACTGTGGTAATTATTGGCTGCTGGTTAATGGTCTTCTTTAATTCGCAGAAAAAGTGAAAATAATGCTGTGGTCTTCGAAATACCAAAAGTTGTGAGCACAAATGCCAAAAAGAGTATTTGTTATTATTTCGCAAGAATGCAGTCTCTTCATACCTATTAGTCTCTCCCAGTTTGCCATGAATTATTTTATTATTATTATTATTATTATTATTATTATTATTATTATTATTATTATTATTATTATTATTATTATTATTATTATTCAGAAGATGAGCCCTGTTCATATGGAATAAGCCCACAGGGGCCATCGACTTGAAATTCCAGAAGCATCCAAAGACTATGGTGCTCAATCTTTCAGTCTTAGATTTTCTCCACTCTTTCGGTAAATTCCTTTAAATCTTCTTCCTTATCGTTCTCTATTTTATCTTCCTCCTTTACCATTTACTCTCTTTCTTTCTCTTTAGTATTACCCTATTCTCGTTCTCTTCTGTCGTTAAGGTGAATTACCGAACGACGCTGAGTTTCAGCTCATTGAACCGTCATTTGAGGTCAGAACCTGGATATTGCTCTGGACTTGCTTCTTTGAAGCTCTCAAGAACGATTTTAATGCTCTCTCTCTCTCTCTCTCTCTCTCTCTCTCTCTCTCTCTCTCTCTCTCTCTCTCTCTCTCTCTCTCTCATTTAGTTCCTGCACCTTTTTTCTTCGCTTCATCTTTCAGTCTCATATTGCTGTAACCTTTTTTGTATTGTTTTACTTATCTCTCCTTTGGTTTTGTCATTTTTTTGCTCATCTTGAATTTTTTCCTTTCTATTCTCCTCTTGTTACCTTCTATTTATTTTTCCTTTGATTTTGTATTTTTTTTTTTTTTTTTTTTTTTGCTTATCTTGAATGTGTTTCCTTCCATTCTCCTCTTGTCACCTTCTATTTTTATCGTCGCTTTGCTTCACTGTCTTACGATAACCCGTCTCTTATTTTTCCCTGTTTTATCTCCTCACACTTGTAGTATTTGTCTTCTTACCCTCAGCCTCTCACTCGTGCTGTCCCCGCTTCTTTTTTTTTTTCTATCATTCTCTGTCTCAGCATCCTCTCTCTATAGAGTGGCTGGTGGGGGGTCGGGGACGGGAGGGGGGTCGCATCCTTATTTGTATCCTAGTCAAGTGTTGCATTCTCAGGATTGTTCTTCCCACGCAGAAGGGTTCACACTTTTGGTGATAAACCCAGCTTAACGACCTTCCTTGAAATGTGTGTATATTTTACACATTGCCTTTGGGTAGAATATACGCTGATATTCGTATTTCTACAAAAGCTTTCATGAATATATATACCAGTAATAACATAAACAACAAGCAAAAAAAAGCGCCGAAGTTTTTTCAGCGCAATCGAGTTTTCCGGACAGCCGCTACAGCGTATAATCAAGGCCGCCGAAAATAGAGCTATCTTTCAGTGGTCTCAGTATAATGCTGTATGAGCCGCGGCCCATGAAACTTTACCAACAGCCCGGTGGTGGCCTATCCTATATCGTTGCCAGAAGCACGATTATGGCTAACTTTCACCCTAAGTCAAATAAAAACTACTAGGCTAGATGGATGCAATTTGGCATGTTTGGTGAGTGGAGGATGGATGATCAACATACCTCAGTAGTTTTTAAGATCTGGGGGCGGACAGAAAAAGTGCGGACGGACAGACAAAGCCGGCACAATAGTTTTCTTTTCAGAAAACTGAAAATTGCACGGGTGATCTTTTTCAGATGGTATTTGCACGACACTTGTAAACAAAAGTTACCAAACTGTTGAATTTCCGGGGAAGAAGAAGTTTAACAAGATGCAACTGAAACTGGAAACTACATCCTGATGCCGTGACGATGCTTCGCGGCAAATGGAAAAATGTTTCATTACTCTAAATTTTTCTTTATTTTTAAGGTCAGTGGAGTAGTCTTCGACGATTAATCTCGTTCAGTATTTACGGCAAAGAGAAGTATTTAGCTTCATGTAAATTGCAATTAATCCGCTTTATTTCATTTGTTGTAATAAATAACTAATTATAAACCGGATGTTTTTTTTTTTTTTTTTTAATGTCAGAGGGACTAAGCTGGAGTTGTCCCAAAGGCAGTTTGGCTCAATGTCTGGTCACCCAGATTGGAAGGAAATCGGGCGGAAGGCAATAACGTCAATGCTTTCATTGATTCAATTTGTTGCTTGCTTGCTTGCTCTTCTTTGAGGATTTTTGCTTTTTCGTAGGAATGTAGGTATGTCAACATTTTATTTTTTTTAATAATGAAATATATAGCACTCTGCAGAGATATATTACTTTCACATTAACCCTTTTTATATTTTATTTATATTTTTTTGGGTGTCGGCATGAAACACTGTTATTATCCGTGATTTATGTTTATAATTTCTTTGTAATCTAATATAATCTAATATTTTTAGACCTTCAGTGAAATTCTCAATACATATACAACGACGAAAGATATTCGAGGTGAACGGTGTTGTTCTTATAACAGAATACTGGTAAATTTGAAAGGAAAAGCTCCATAATATTCCTGGGATACTTTATACTCTTTTGAAGATTTGCATGAAAACCGAGTTTTCTCGCAGTCGGCATAAATTAATTTACTTTCGTCTATCTCGTAAATAACTTAATTTTCTGTTGAGGAAACAGGACATTTTATTTCATAGGACGACTTACTCTTGAAACGGTTTTACAAATATATTTTCTAATTACACGATAATAAAATTTTCATTTAGTAGTAGTTATCACTCAACATGTTTTCGAAGTTGACGCCGCGCCTAAATTTATTAGGTAAAGTGTTTAATGTCATATTTTATTTTAATATCTTATATTACCCTGACAATTTGTTTAAGCCTGAGCTGAGGTTAAACCTCAAGGGTTAGGATTTAACCCAGTTGGTTTTACCTTGTTTTAGTTTTGTATTTAGAGATTTACTTTCAACTAATGTGAAATTTTTTTATTTTACAACGATCAGATTCGAGACGTAATATTTAGGTATCTCTCTCTCTCTCTCTCTCTCTCTCTCTCTCTCTCTCTCTCTCTCTCTCTCTCTCTCTCTCTCTCTCTATATATATATATATATATATATATATATATATATATATATATATATATATATATATATATATATATATATATATACATACATATATATATATATTTATTTTTTTTTCCTAGATTAGTATTGAGAGTGATGGGTGGAGGCCGAAGTGAGCCACTTGTGCAGAAGGGTAAATGGATATAGAAAGAGAGAGAGAGAGAGAGAGGGAGTGACAGAGATGAGTTTTGTGCGCCGCTGTGAGACGTTTCGTGAGCAACAAGAAATACTGCATTGTGCTGAGAGAGCAACATTTCCTCTTTTTTCTAAGATTGATGACTGATTTAGTCGTAAAGAGCATTTATCTTTATATTCTCGTCTCATTTTGCCCTAGTCTTTATTTCAATATTTTCATCCTTATGAAGAAGCGTGCAAAATGGCCGTTGCCTTTCTGTATGGTAAACATCCTGGTTGTTTAAACGAAACTAAACAATACTCTTACTTTTTCCACGGAGTTGCGATTCAGCATCCTACGAACTCTTTCATCAAAGAGCCCTCAAAATTTAAATGATAGGTTTTTCCCAAGACTCAAAACAACGAAGGAATCTTCGTGGTCTTAAAGAGAGAATCTTTGTAATAAATTCTTCGTAAAATAAACTAAAATTTAAAAATATATATATACTACACAACATCTGCTGAATATACAGTATGTTCAAACCTTCTGGATATCTTAAGTGAGAGCATATGCAGTGTATATCACATTCGAGATTAGCATTATAGTAGTAAAAAAAATGACTTCAGAGTCACAATTATTTTCGCAAGAATTAACATAATTGTAAACCATATTGGGCAGATCCTTATCTTCACCGCTTTGGTCGTTATGAAACCCTTCGGATTTTATGCCTCCGATTAAGACTTTCTTTTCTTCCCACTTTCGTCTCCCCTTCTCTCATTTTCTTAATGCCTAGTAGGGTTTATTAGTTCCTCCAGTTATCATACCATGCATGAGAATTTTGCAACTATTGTAACTTAATCCCCCCTTTCTCGGCGTCGCCAGAGATGCTTAAATCAGTCAATCGCTTAATATCCTTCTCATCTTTTTATCTTTCCCTCCTTCTTTTCCGTCAATGAGAAAAACGAGATATATCTGAAACAAAACCACGTAATTGCAGACTCATTGTGGGTCTGGACAAAATCCTCTCTCTCTCTCTCTCTCTCTCTCTCTCTCTCTCTCTCTCTCTCTCTCTCTCTCTCTCTCTCTCTCTCTCTCGAAATAAACTCGTTACATAGCAATGTATTGATGTGTTTAAAGAGATAAATTTCCCTTATCCAGTAAATGGCATACGCGGAGTTGCTGTAGTCTGAAATCAAAAGGGAAAATAAAATGTTTAAACTTTTGCGTTCAGTTTTTACAACTTTTGAGTCATCAAAATGCATTGTTAGATGGTAGTGAGAGAGAGAGAGAGAGAGAGAGAGAGAGAGAGAGAGAGAGAGAGAGAGAGAGAGAGAGTGTTCAGGCAATTGTAGTCCATTGAAAAACAACCCGAGCATTCACAACAGTGAAATTTATGACCTACTTCAAATACATGAAAAAGTGCCTCGTCGTTTCCAGAAAAAAGAAAAGAAAAAGAAAGCGTGCATTCCCTGTGATGTTGAATCTGTGTTTTTTTTTTTTTTTTTCGTGAAAACATAAATGGATTTCATCCCAAATAATATATTGCGGGTTTTTGCCTCCTTGTTATTTACATTCTGTAATAATTACTAAAAATGTAGTTTTTTGTATTATTGTAAATTTCTGTGTTGTGCCTTTCTCATTTCCACGATGAAGGGGAATGTAGCCACACGGCATCATCACAAATTCTGGCGTCCACGTCAAAGGTTGGCACATTACAGAAGGTACAGTACATGAGAAACCCCACTCGAACTACTCTCTTCAGACAGTAATTGAACTATATATATATATATATATATATATATATATATATATATATATATATATATATATATATATATATATATATATATATATATATATATATATATATATATATATGTGTGTGTGTGTGTGTGTGTGTGTGTGTGTGTGTGTGTGCGTATATATATGTATGTATAACTAATCACGAAAATATGGAACATGATGAATATATAAATAAAGTAAAAATCCACGAAGGAAAGGGAAACACTGGAGTGCTGCGAGGCCTTTCGACTCTTTCGTCCTTTACTTAGCAGACTGAAGAAATATAAAAGTAAGTTTACAAAGAAAGCTCATAAATGACAAACGGGGATTATAAAAGAAAAATGTGTACCTGGAATACAACACAATTGAAGAATTAGTAGAACTGCCAAAACAGGGTTAAATATTTAAGAGGTTTTACAAAAGATTAGGATCAACCGTTCAGAAGCAGGGACAGGACAATTAAAAGATTATACAAGGGCGTGACTGACCACCCAAAAAATATTAGCAAAGTAAAATAATTATCTTTTTTGTAAAAAATAATAATTTTTGCAAGATAAACATTTTTACAAATAAAAATTATTATACATACGGATACATAGAAAATATATAAGGTAATTAATTTGCAATTAAGTCAGTGATTTTATCTTTTAGGTAATTCTTGAACACTTTTCTAAAAAGAGGAGCAGTCCAAGCATGGAATTTATATATTATGTTGTTGTTTTCTTTAGGGCTATTTTTTATTAACATTCTTTTTAGTGTGTTGTTATAGGAAAAAAACGAGGTTGACATTAAAAGGTTTTAACAATGATTTTATGTTTTCAAAACCACTAAAATAACAAAAGCTAAGAATGTTCTTAGGGTTTCTTTCTCCATGTTACTTTCACAATAAAACTTTTTGTGGGCTTTGTTATAACAAATATCTAGTATATGTGAAGGATAACATAAATCTGTCCCTATTTTTCTTACGTATCCAATTTCTTGATCCAAATACTGGGGACTGACAATGCGCCAAGCTCGTAAAAACATAGAGAAGACAATTGATATTTTGATGTAAAGGTGATGGCCTGAATAAAAATGGACATAAGTTGTTGGTTGGTTTCCTATAAATACTGAATTTGCATTGAAATGGTTCTCTATGTGTTAAAACATCTAAGAAAGGGAGGCAATTATCTTTTTCTAATTCTAAAGTAAACTTAATGGATGGTACCTGGTTATTCAAATTGTAGAGTATATCATTTACATCAATACCAGCAGGCAAAACAGCTAAAATATCAACATACCTATACCACTTTAAAGGAGTATAAAATTAATGATATTAGGTAAATATCGTTTTTCAAAGAATTCCATGTACAAGTTTGAGAGGAGTGGGGATAAACGGTTGTCCATTGCCTTACCAAATATTTTTTGGTAAAATGCATCATTGAATATAAACTTACAATCACAAATGCACAACCTAGTGAGTGAGATAATATGACTTACAGGTAGAGGTAATTCATGATGGATTAATTCATTACTAAGATACTCCAGAATAAAATCTATAGGGACTTTAGTAAAAACAAAACAAACATCAAAACTAACGAATCTATCAGTGGGGCAAAAAGTGATTTTGTTTAATTTATCAACTAAATCTAGACAGTTATATATTTGAGAATCGGAGATAGTTCCAAGTAACGAGGATAAGATATATTAGTAATATATTTCGAAAGTTTATATGATATTGAGCCAACGGTACTGATAATAGGCCGCAAAGGATTATTTTCTTTGTGCGTTCTTACTAATCCGTACAAGTAAGGTAACGAGGGATTAGTTCTTTTTTATCTTTAACGATTTTTTTCACTGTGCTGTTGAATTTTTTTATGACTTGATAAAAGGGATTTTTTTTTTAGTTTTTTGTAAATCGTATCATCATCCAGTAGGGCTTGCATACGTGATATGTAGTCAACTTTATCTAAAATTACAATACTATTCGACTTGTCAGCTTTTATGGTGTGGATTGTATTGTCTTTTTTTAAGCTCGGTCAAGCTTTTCTTACAGCGAGCAGGGAAATTACTTTCATGCCTGACATTCGGAGCTCCATAAACAATACCTTTAATTATGTCAACATGATTTTGATGAAGATCACAATATTTTTCAAATATACATAGGGACGACGCAATCGTTAAAGCAGAGGGTCTATTAGATACAAAGAAGGATAAACCATACCCGAGTGCACTCACATTTTCTTTACTTGATAAATTTATAACACAATCATCACGTGCACTATTAGTCCAGTCACTGCTATCAATAAGAATTATTTTGTACTAATATTTTTTGGGTGGTCAGTCACGCCCTTGTATAATCTTTTAATTGTCCTGTCCCTGCTTCTGAACGGTTGATCCTAATCCTTTGTAAAACTTCTTAAATATTTAACCCTGTTTTGGCAGTCCTACTAATTCTTCAATTGCGTTGGATTCCAGGTACATATGTTTCCTTTATAATCCCCATCTGCCATTTATATGAGCTTTCTTTGTAAACTTACTTTTGTATTTCTTCAGTCTGCTAAGTAAAGGACGAAAGAGTCGAAAGGCCTCGCAGCACTCCAGTGTCTCCCTTTCCTTTGTGGATTTTATCTTTATATATATATATATATATATATATATATATATATATATATATATATATATATATATATATATATATAGAGAGAGAGAGAGAGAGAGAGAGAGAGAGAGAGAGAGAGAGAGAGAGAGAGAGAGAGAGGACATAAGGGCCTATGGTGGGTTCGCACATTTTGTTATTTTTTCCGAGCCATATTCTGGCTTGAGGAAATATTGACAACAGAATTTTACCTGTATGATTATTCAAAGAGGGAATTAATCAAAGCCGCGGAATTTCGGGGTTTGTGACCATTCATATACGGTTTCAGTTAGGGCTAGAGGGTTTGGGGAAAAGCCGGATCTGTGCATGGCAAATGACACAGTCGTCTCATCGCGTCACAGTGCAGCGGGATTGTGATTTGGTCATGGAAGGGCAAGTTGTATTGTATTGGGCGACATAAATTTTGGTATATATGGTCAGGAGCTAAGGGGGCCTTCATTTTGCCACAGTTATATTTTCATATGCCCTGATATTATATTTCGTAGTGCTTCAGTCGTTCTGACTTTCATATTGTCTCAGAGCCTTCAATTTGTAATTATTATTCCTAATTAAACAACATATAAGAGTAAAATAAACTTTTAATTTGAAAATATAAATGGGACCCCATGCAGTTATTTCTTCGTATTTATGTTTTATAGCTGTCTTGCAAAAAGGCCCTGGAACTAAAGGGTAACAGATGATTTTTTTTATCCTAACAGAGAGAGAGTGTACATGAAATATTCTTCTGCCTCTCTCTCTCTCTCTCTCTCTCTCTCTCTCTATATATATATATATATATATATATATATATATATATATATATATATATATATATATATATATATATATATATATATATATATATATATATATATATATATATATATATATATATATATATATATATACTGGAATGAAATGCGGCTGGTACCTGTAATCGATATGTTACGGTTTTACATAGATGTATATACTCCCTGTAATGACACCATTATTATTATCCTTCCTTCCTTGCCTTCGTGCGACTCCCTCCACGAAACTGGCAGAAATGTCGTGTTCCCTGAGGGAGAGAGAGATTCGTTCGCCGACAAAAGGTTGAGCTAGTTTCAAAATTAAATCACTTCTAGCTAATCGACAGTTACGTTACTGCCAGGGGTACGACGACTTCCATTTTTCCAGAAACTTGTGGTTAATTGTAGCAATTGCAAGATGTCACTTGTTTCTCTTTGTTCGGGTCATCATTGCATTTCCTTTTTTATAAGTATTTATCCGTGTTCATGTGGCAGTACAGTGTGTACAGAATGTACGTACAGTAACTAATCACATTTTGTCGTGCTCATGGTGGAGCATTCTTGCCTTCTATATTTAACGGTTTTTTAATGCCCAAGATATAATTATTTCCACATTTCCACACAATTCTGCTGAACGATTTGATTTAATCCTCTCTGTCTGTCTCTCTCTCTCTAGAATGTTATCATCATTAAATACAAGGGCATACGCTTTAAGTCCGTCATATATTTCCATAATTAATTCTACAAAACGTATCTGTTGAATCCTCTCTCTCTCTCTCTCTCTCTCTCTCTCTCTCTCTCTCTCTCTCTCTCTCTCTCTCTGCGCCTGTCTTATATGCTGATGAAAGTCATGTAACATGAATCTTTCAATTGTGAACTTCTTTGAGAGAGAGAGAGAGAGAGAGAGAGAGAGAGAGAGAGAGAGAGAGAGAGAGGTTATTGTCAATGAAAAGAAGGACGTAGGGTTCAATTGCGACACCACATTATTCAACTTGCATGAGTCACTGCCCCATGTTTCATTACGTAATAAGCTGTTGTGCCACACCACACCACACCACCGCCATGACATGACGCAAAGGAGTCCACAAATGCTTTTAGCTTTCCATTTCTGTCGTTGCCGGTTCACACGATGATAATTCTGAGGTGCAGTGTGTCCAGTGACGCCATTCGTGTGACTCCCGATTGCTGGACAGTTGAGAGGAAATTGGTGTCGTCATCATTTTGTCGCTTCTGTTATTGGGAATTTATATCCTTTCGAGATGAGTTTATTTTTGTATACCTCCTTGTTGTTTTTTAGTTTTCTATGAAAGAAAATTATTGTGCCGTCTTTGTCTGCCCGTCCGCACTTTTCTGTCCGCCCTCAGATCCTTAAAAACTACTGAGGCTAGAGGGCTGCAAATTGCTATGTTGATCATCCATCCTCCAATCTTCAAACATACCAAATTGCAGCACTCTAGCCTCATTGGCTTTTATTTTATTTAAGGTTAAAATTAGCCATAATCCTGCGTCTGGCAACAATGCAGGACAGGCCACCACCGGGCTGTGGTTAAAGTTTCATGGGCCCCGGCTCATACACCATTATACCGAGACCACCGTAAGATAGATCTATTTTCGGTGGCCTTGATTATACGATGTAGCAACTGTGTAGAAAACTCGATTGTGCCGAAGTTACTCTTTACTTATTTGTATTGTTATGTGTTTAAATACAGTAACAACTATATATCTGGTTCTTGTATCCACAGTTTAAATGAAGTTGATTCAAATGTTAATATAGAGGACTTTTTCTTTTATTTTTATCTTTTGTCACTAATAACATAAAGAGGTCTTTCTGATTCAGGAATGTTATTAATTAACAAAAAGAAATGGCTGTTGGGTCAGTAACAGTTGATGCTTGTCAAGTCAGATTTGTTATTCTTTTTTTTTCTGCTGTTTCTCCTTACCTCTGTATATTTCATTTTAGTTGGCTGTTTTCTTCCCATTTAATTTCCTACATCGTGTGTAATTCATTTCCAGGCGTTTTCTGTAGTGCCGTATTCCTCATTTTATTCTGAGTTATTGTATTGTTATTTTAGTGGATATTGTTTGTTCTAAAGGTCGTTTCTTCCATTAAATATTTTCAGTCTATTAATGGGTTCTGTTTTTACCCGACGTTTTTAAGGTGTTTAAAAGGCAAATGTGACTGTGCAGTACATCCAAAGATTTGTGTAGAGGCAACGAAGACGTTATTAGGCATAGAAAGGAAAGGCAGTGAGGCAAGCAACCTCTGAACTGTGCCTGCACAGCGTAAAATAAATAAGCCTACAAATTTTCTCAAAAAGATTGTAAAAGGAAATATTTTAGTTTAATCAATAAAAGTCAGTATATAAAGCGTTATTAAACAAGAAGATCGATTTTTTAAAGAATTAAGTGAATAATATATGGAAAACAATAAATGTGGACCTGCATATCACATTATGCTTTGCTACAAAATGTTCCGGTAAGGAAAAAGGATGGTCTGCGCTTAATAGCATTTCCGTCGCCTGCCCACCCCCCACCCCCCAAACCCCCCTGCAGCAGGAGAATAAAAAAGTAGAATTGTACTTCCGCAAATACAGATGCTGGTTGCTTTTTCAGTCACACGATAAGAAACAGAAGTTACATAATATAATTCAGTGCATATATATATAAATCCCCACAACGCTTCCAGCCGTTTGTTTAGGTTGGTTTGTTGCAGCGATTGGGGCAAACGTTGCCAGACTATTTAGTAACGTTTCTTGGTGTTTTCTGATGTTGTCTTTGTTCTTGTTGGTTTTATTTTTTGTATGCCAATAACTAAAGGTAAAGGTGTGTTTTCCAGTAAGACTGAATTAGTGGAATATTGTATGGGGTTGAATACAGTTGCTTGACGAAGCTTGCACAAGTGGCTGTTGGGGTAACATGAAGGGTAATTATGTGGACAAAAGCGTGAAAATGTTCTTGCAGTTTCTGGAATTGGGAAATGAAGTATATATATATACTGCAGTGTGGTATGAGAGTGACTGACTGAGTAGGTGACCAAATGTGAGAGCGACGCAGTGGGGTGCAGGGCGACCTATCACCGCCTACTCACCTTCAGCCAACTCAACGAATTTTTTGTCGATTGTTTAAAAACAAAATTAATTTATTAATGATCATTTTAAAACAGCTTTTTAAAACCGAAGAAGGATCAATTTTTTATACATGACTTGAATTTTAATTTAAAAATGTACTGAATATTGTATGCAGTTCATCTCAAATATTCAGTGGGAGATCTTTGTTAAAAAGAAGACGCAGTCTGCAAAATCCTATCATCTGCCTTCATATACTTCTTCAATTTAGGGGGAGGGGGGGGAGGGTGCCCAAAAAATGTATCTCGGTTTCTTTGCACCTTCTGCATTCCCGTGATGAATCTGCTCCATAGTGAGTGTGGGGTGCTCCTCCATCCCCGGCTCAGTTTTGTTCGCAGTCTTCTGTTTGCTGCTTCGCTTCAGCGTGGTTGTTATTTGTCCCATCTTGTGGTGAGTTGTCCTAGCAGCGTTTATTATATTATATATAGTTGTCCTGGCGCTGAGTTGGCCGGTGGCGAGTCGGCTGTGTTGAGTTGGCGGCAGTGAGTTGTCCCTTCCAAACGCTGTGTGTGTGCGTGTAAGGATTGGGAGATCTTAGCACTCCTGATGAGCATTGTGTACAGTATAGCCCCAGGAAGAAGTTTATCTGTAATTTTTCTTTTCTTCACAGAGTTTCATTCTTGATCCAGCATGAGCATCCCTTATATATTATATATACAGTATATATATACATATACATACATCCATCCATACACACATATATTATTTATTGAGCTAACATAGAGCAAGTCCTTTAGGAAGTAATATCCGTGCCCAATTTCTGGAAAAGCTTTATAAAGCCTTCTTGTTTTT
Organism: Macrobrachium rosenbergii; assembly: GCF_040412425.1. NCBI lineage: Eukaryota > Metazoa > Arthropoda > Malacostraca > Decapoda > Palaemonidae > Macrobrachium > Macrobrachium rosenbergii. Next base: position 1,387,474 of record NC_089789.1, on the reverse strand, counting down.
TATAGAGGAGCGCTTGCTGTTACTACTCTGAGTGACCAGTATCTGTGGCTATTAAGCAAGGGGGTGGAGGTAGGATAACCTTCGTGAAATTGACATTAGGTAAAATTCAGAGTAAAAGAAAACAAGTTATTCCTTTTAATCGGAATGTATGAAAGAACTGTAACAAATTTCTTCTGACAGGGAACACTTTTTGCGAATATTATGGAAATCGAAGTTTTTATCTTCAAGCGTAAAGTTTAGTGAAATTTATGCAAAGTAAGTGAGTGACATTTCCACAAGATATCTCATTAGAATAGGCCGCAGGTATGGGCAAGTTAATTTCTGTATCTAATCCACGGTATGAAAATCATTGACAAAGAACGAAAAAGTGGTGAAATAACCTCAAAAAAGATATGCGCATGTCTTGAAATAGGCTATGAAATATCATAGAAGTTGTGTAACACTGAAGGTGCTCAGCTTTCGAACAATAATGATAATGTGTGGTTATGGTGATGGCGGTATATCTTGAGGATTGTATTGACAAGTGCAATAATGAGTGGATCCTTTTTTTAATATTAAGTGGATTGACTTCGAATTTGGAAATATTTTAGGTTTAAAATTACCTTTTACATATAGAGAGAAAAATAATGAATTGATTTTAGCAAAAGTTATAGGACTGAAGCATTTAACATGAAATGGCCCAGCAATGATATGACAAATACAATACTTATATATCCCTTTGATGGCTGCAGGATTTGACAAATAAATGAAAGAGTTGTATATCTTAATGTATTTTATTAATACAAAAGGGAATTTTGAGATAAAATATCAAGTTTTAAGAATAATAAAAAATATGTATATATATATACACACACACACACATATATATATATATATATATATATATATATATATATATATATATATATATATATATATATATATATATATATATATATATATATATATATATATATATATATATAGATTACTGTTCTTCAGTTGATATTCTCAGGATAACCATCAACACATTTGTGTAACCCAGGGGTTCATTCGAAATCATTTGTAATATAAAAATGTATCAAGCGGGAAATTACATTTTACATGTTGGGGAAAACGATATTTTCATAGATTAAGTCGAATAAATAAAAGCCAATCTGATTCTATGTCCTTTCCTGGCAGTTATTGGTAAAGTGACTCCCGTAATCCTTCCTTTAACCAAATGAAACTCATTTACTTCTGTAATATTTTCGAGCCGGTGCAAAAGTGGAAAATAAATGTGAATAGGTGGCCAAGTAGGCTAATTCGCGCAAGCCCTCACACGCACGCTTCGTCAACAAAACCTGATCTTGTTTATTTTTCAGAGACTCTTTTCGTAGTTCTCCGAGTAATTTTGCCTTCGTTTTCCTTGGATGAACAAAACATCTTTAGAAAGCTGGCATTCTGTTTCATGAAAAATTGATGTCATTTCCGTATTGATCCATGTGAGTTACAGAAGTTTCTTCATAGTGGAAAGTTCCGGGACATGTTTTGGGAGGGGGAGGGGGGAAGAAATAAAACAGTGAGTTGTTGGATGAAGAAGGAGAAGAAGTCTAGTGAAGGACAAACCAGGGTGATTTCAGGTGCACTTGTAACACACACAACAGTAGCATATAAAAGAATGATGGAGGGTGGAGCAAGAGGTCAAGCAAGTGTGAGGCCTGTCAACAGAAAGAGAGAGGAAGAGGGGATGAGAATGTGAGCATGGGCCTTAGGAGAGTATGTTAGGATTTTGCAAGAAAGTTAATTCACACACACAGAGAGAGAGAGAGAGAGAGAGAGAGAGAGAGAGAGAGAGAGAGAGAGAGAGAGAGAGTTTAATGAACAAAGAGATCTCAGAATAAAAGAAGCAAATAGAGAAAGGCAATGTGAAGAGAAAAGTCCTGTTGCGAGGGTATGAATCTACTGAGAAGAGGCAGATCTGAATAACACGAGAGGGCAACGATTGACAATGCTTGGGGAAACGGCTCTTGAGGAACTTGGGAGGGTCATTAATGAAGAGACTGAGAAATGGAAAAGCACCAAGAGAGAGAGAGAGAGAGAGTTGATGGGATGATGATGGGTGAGATCTCATTGCGCGAAGGTGGGAGTGTGGTAGAGTAGCATGTACAGTATGTAATGTAGTACAGTCTATCTGGATGACGGAACGGGGGGTTACAGAGAAAGGGCTGAGAGAAATAAGTGATGAAGGAGACCAAGAATTTTGGGGGCACAACGCCATGTCTTATGAAAGAGGAGTCGCATGGTAGGATTTTGCTCGAGAAGGAAGCAGATGTTGAAGGGATTGATAGTGGAAGGAATTGGGTGAGTAGTTTGTTATGGAACAGTTATACATGTGAAAAGTTTGAAAGGAAATGAAAATCGTTGTGGTAAACCTGGACCTAGAGATTGCTTGCTTATGATGGAATCGATTTAGAGGCAATGCAGACCGCTTTGGAGATGGTTGGTACAGATGATAAGTTGTGAGAGTAACAGAAAGTTCTTATGATGGAAGTGCAGCGTTGGTGAGAATTAGTGGCGAGAGTGTGAATAGCTTGGCTTAGTAATGGGTGAGACATTTTAGGCTTGTTGCATCTCTATGAATGTCGTTATCTTAACGAATAATGTAATGCTATAATATAAGCCAGAGAAAAGCTGATGTTTTAGTAGGCGCAAAACTGTTGGGGGTGGAGGTGGTTATGGTTTGAGAATGGAGTGAGAAATGGCTTATGTTTTTAGCTGATACGGCGCTAATTAACGATGTTGAAAGGAAACTACAGAGACCAGTGAAAGAGTTTGAAAGTTTTTTGCAAGTGAAGAGAGTTAATAATAAAAATATGAGCAAGAGTATTATGACGTGGTAAAAACAGTGCTGGTAAGATGGAGCAATGACTGTCAGCCTGGATGGTCAAAGATAGGGAAGGTAGCCTCACTGCACTCGAATCAATATTCTAGGCTAGGCTAAAGGGTAGAGTAGTCTTTTATGATGGTTCAGCCATGAAAAAAAAACATAGAATTTGGAAGCATACAGACGAAGGCTTAGGCAGTGTTTCAGTGTATGAAATGAGTTGTTTTGGATTTTTTTTTATATAGTGTTCATCCACGATTTTGAAGTTAGACTATAAATGCAGCAGTGATTGTCGTCTCGTCTCTCTCTAGAGAGCTATCTCTTGTAATATAAGGGGAGTAGACATTTCAGTGTTATGTATATATATATATATATATATATATATATATATATATATATATATATATATATATATATATATATATATATATATATATATATGTGTGTGTGTGTGTGTGTGTGTGTGCATATATGTATGTATGTATGCATGTGCGTGTCTGTGTGTGCAGTCTCCGTTTTTATTCTTCACAAAACACATAGGTAAAAAAAAAAAACGCGAAAAAGCGAAATTACTTTGGCCGAAGGATGTCAGGAAATCCCTCTCCTGATCAGTAAAGGAGGGAGGGAGGAAGGGAGGGCCAGCAGGGCTCCTCCGCGTAACCGAAAGGTGTACAGTACAGTATGCGGAAGGTGATCTTTGCGTCACTGAATGGAGGATATCCAGGATCTGGGAGAAAGTCAAAGCAGGTTCTGTATCCACAGTTCCTACTGTCTCCTTTCGTTGACCGCGTAACGAAGAAATCCTTTTTTTTTTTTTTTTCTTTCATTTTGCAGGATTTTCGGCTTTTTCGAGTTTCCATTGCAAAAGTTTCCGTTTCGTGCTTTATTGAAAAGTCACTGGTGGAAGACATTTTGTGATGGTTTCATATTTTTATGTATATATATTTCTTCCCTCGCCTCATGGCCGTCCGATGTATTGCCTAGTTCAGTTTTTACCTTTCTCTTTAAATATTCCTCAGGCATTCCTCTCTCTCTCTCTCTCTCTCTCTCTCTCTCTCTCTCTCTCTCTCTCTCTCTAGTTCTTCATTTGACGGGTGGGTACCGTTCTCAGCTGGCCCTCTGCTGGCCCTGCGTTCCATTCTCCGATTTAATGAAGAATTAGAAGCTATTTGTTTCTGGTGATAGAAATTCATTTCTCGCTATAATGTGGTTCGGATTCCACAATAAGCTGTAGGTCCCGTTGCTTAGGTAACCGATTGGTTCTTAGCCACAAAAATAAATCTAATCCTTGGAGCCAGCCTCTCTTATGAGAGCTTTGTTCATCAGCTCCTCAGTGGTCTGGTTAAACTAAGGTGTACTCTTAACTCTCTCTCTCTCTCTCTCTCTCTCTCTCTCTCTCTCTCTCTCTCCAGGGTATGCCTTTTTGTTCTTGATGGAGGGTAATGCCGTACTTCGTCATTATTTTTGATCAGGTAGCACTTAAAAATTCTTTGCTCTCCTCTTACTTTTATATGTTTGTTTAAAGAAGAGTGTAACTGCTGTTTTAAATTTAGCTTAGAGAGAGAGAGAGAGAGAGAGAGAGAGAGAGAGAGAGAAGAGAGTTCATCAAAATGTACATCATTACGTTTTAATAAAATAAAAGGACCTCGGTGAAGTCATTCGCGCCTCACGGGAAGTAAACCCGTTCAGCAGAATCTCTCTCTCTCTCTCTCTCTCTCTCTCTCTCTCTCTCTCTCTCTCTCTCGTAAGAAGCCTGGTTACACAACACCCCACTAGGAAGGATTTACTTCGATGCCTTCAAATGGCTTGGAATAGCCAGCCTTAACGGAGCGCCACCCATGGAGGGTCACCGTCTTACGCCAAATGTCATAGCAAATTTTAGTGTGTGTATTATTATTATTATTATTGTTATTATTATTATTATTATTATTATTATTTTCTGTTAAACAGGATAGGTGAATAATGCTGGTTAATTGTGCATTGAGTCTTCTCAAGTTTTCCTTATGATGCTTTTCTCTGCTTCGTCATTATTATTATTATTATTATTATTATTATTATTATTATTGTGTGTGTATTATTGTATTCTGCGTAAATTCATTCCACAGGAAAATAGAATTCCTCTATTGGAAGTTCATTTGAGTCGTTCTGGTATC